>NC_045428.1:593764928-594012954 GCF_902635505.1 Sarcophilus harrisii
TTCTTTCTTTCTTTCTTTCTTTCTTCTTTCTTTCTTTCTTTCTTTCCTTCCTTCCTTCCTTTTTTTCCTGAAACAATCAGGGTTAAGTGATTTGTCCAGGGTCACACAGCTAGGAAGTGTTAAGTGTCTGAGGTCAAATTTGAACTCAGGTCTTCCTGACTTCAGGGCTGGTGCTCTATTCACTGCGCCACCTAGCTGCCCCCAGACCATTTTCTTGCAGAGAAAAATGACACAAACTAATCTTGCCTTCCATACTTCTAGGAGCATCAACCTCACCAATCTTGGGAAGGTCTGAAATCTCTAGCTCCTTAACATTTGTCCTAGCCCAGGTGTTTCTTGGAGATGCCCAAATATCTTTTGAGACATCACTCTTTAGTACCTCACTTTTAAGGTATCACGGAGGAAGAAGGAAATTGTCCTGTCACCATGTCTATTAGAATTGGGAGGATCAAATGAGATAATTGTAAAGTATTTAGCAATGTTCCTGGCACATGATAGGTGCTATAAAATGCTCAATTTAAAAAGAAAACAACAAAACCTTAAAAAACCAAACCCAGTAAAGTTCCTTCTATGTACATGTTACAACCAGTTTAGTAACCCTAGGCACTGAAAGGAACCAGGTTAGTCTGGCTTGACCTGTTCTTCCTAAAGGCACGGAGGCGCTTTGTGACAGGGACTTCCTTCTTGAGGTATTCACTCACTGTCACTAGAACAATATTGCAATCCTGGCTTGCAGCAGCTCTTTGAAAATCTCAAGTGCCTCGTGCTTTCCCCCTTCATTTCCAATCGCCACTGAGGAAAGAGGAAGTCAGGGTCCTTCTTGGACCTGGTTTTTGAACCCAAGTCTAAGATTCTAGCTATCTCCAATAAGTTTCATCTCATCAGATTTGACCTAGGCTTCTAGGCGTTCAAGATCTTCCTGGTTCCTTCCTCTAGAATCCAGCTCTGGTCAAAAATATTAAGCCCAGAGGCAATGTGATATAGAGAGAGAGAAGTTGGAAAGACCCGAGTTCAAGTTCCCCTTTAGACATATGGTGTCTATGAAACCTTGGGCAAGACACTTAACCTCAAATTCTTGGGCATCTGAAGGTCAGACTTGGCAGCATGGATCCTTGGCAGAAATGTTCTTATAACATTCCACAAGCTGCTTAAGTTGCTGGGAAAAGGAGCTGGAAACCTATGAGAGAAACCGCAAGACGGCACTCAGTGCCATTCCCTGGGGCTCACGGCAGATTGCCAAGCTCATGGCTCCGAGTGGTATGATAGCCATTTCTTTCTTCCTCTTCGGCACCTTGGAAGTCCTGGGAAGCGGTTCCCTCAGGAGGTATTTGGGCATCTCCAAGAAATATGTGGGCTGAAGAATGAGTGTTGGGGAGCTAGGGATTTCAGGCCAGGTGAGGAGGAAGGGGGATGCTGCCTCTGGAAGTATTAATACAAGATTAGTTAATAGGTTCACTTAGCCACAGGTGAACCTGGAATCCTTTTGGTTCCGGAAATGTCGGGGAGAGAAATTACAATCTCGATAGGCTACAGATGAACAGAAGTCAAATGCATTTTGGGAAAATAGTCATACCCAAGAGCAGACTGGAACGAATCTGGCTGTTGGGTATCGGGAGGGAAAAAGCAGGTCTCATCAGCTGTGCCTTTGATGACCAACTTTGGCTAAGATGGAGGTGGCTTGCCATCTGGTGGATTTTGCAGAGATTGCACGCAGAAGGACCTGATGTGCTTTGACTTTTTAATACATCTTCACAGTTCTACGAAAAAGCAGATGCTTCCATGGCTCCATTGACCCTCTCTTGCACCGACTTCCTTAAATCCTGCCCCAGATCCTTCTTTTACAGGAAGCCTTCCTTAATATTAGCACCCAACCTCTGCTGATTATTTCCAATTTATCCCGTATCCAACTTGTTTGGCCAGAGTTGTGTGCATGTTGCGTCCCCCATCAGATGGTGAATTTCTTGAGGGAAGAGAATGAATTTGCCTTTCTTTGTATCACTAGGATTTAGCACAGTGCCTGGCACATAGGAGACGGCCAACAGATGCTTGTTGACTTCACTATATTCCCAGAAATTGAAATCTGGTTCATTGTTCTGTCAACTCCCTTTTCTTCTCCTTTTGTAAATCCAACTACATTTACCTTCCTCTAATCCTTCAAGAGCTCTCCCATTTCCCTTAGTCTTTCAAAGGTCATGGATGCTGGTTCCACACTCTCATTTGCCCATTTCTTTGGTACCTTTGGATGTAATTAATCTGAGCCTGGTGATCTGAACTAATATAGAGCAAGTAGGTATTTTCTTACCATGATCCCACTGTTCTGTAAACTCCTTTTTCTTCTCCTTTTGTAAATCCAATTACATTTACCTTCCTTTAATCCTTCAAGAGCTCTCCCATTTCCCTGAGTCTTTCAAAGCTCACTGCTGCTGGTTCCACACTCTCATTTGCCCCTTTCTTTGGTACCTTTGGATGTAGTTAATCTGAGCCTGGTGATTTGAAGTAATCTAGAGTGGGTAGCTACTTTCTCACCACAATCCCACTTATCCTTGAAGATCAACTTCCTATTAGCAATTTTTGCTCTACTTTTCCCAGGCCAAAGATCTTCACTTTGGCAGAGAAAACAAGCAAAATAAAGGTGGAGTAATTCTCCTTTGTCCCCATCACTCCTCCTCCCCATGACCATTTCAGTCGCTCCTCTGCTAGGATTTCTCTTCTTTGAGCCCTTTCTTTTCCTCAGGTGGACTCCATCTCTTTTAGTACAGCCAGAACACTGTGGGGAAAGGGAGAGAGACGGGCTATCGGGTTGGCCTCTGGGACACAGAGGATGCTGGGAGAGGCTGTCCAGAGGGTAGTGACTCCTGATGACTAAATATACACTGGGCTTCTTGCGGCTTAGTCAGCTGACTGATTTATTATGTGCCAGCCTGCTCCTCTGGAGGTAGTAGAAAGCAAAGGAACAAGTCAGCTGCAGATGAAGACAACTTTAGCGACACCTCCAAGGAGACACCCTGGCTCCTGTTACTCATGTCCTAATTCCCTGTGCCCCGTGGCAGTGCTGGGGCTGTCCCCAGCTGCAAGGCTGACTCGCAGGGAGTGGGGGTGGGGGTACTTAGGCTCGGAGAAGCCTCTCCTCTTCCAGCAAGACTGGGTGTGCAGATGGGAAGAATCAGGGGGCTAGAAGTCTTTTCCAAGGGGAAAAAACCTCTCTTTAGGTGATTATCTACATGCAATCCCATTTTCTGATTATTATTATTTTTTTTTTGCTGAGGCAATTGGGGTTAAGTGACTTGCCCAGGGTCACACAGCCAGGAAGTTTTAAGTGTCTGACAACTCAGGTCCTCCTGACTTCAGGGCCAGTGCTCTACCCACTGGCCCCCTAGCTGCCCCATTTTCTGTTTATGTATACAGCTCTATCCTAGTCCTGAACCCTTTATCTTCATCCTGTCTCCCCTGCTCCTTCCTTGATTCTTCTATTTCCCAGGGTAGATAACTTGTTTTTTCTTTTCCTGGCCAAACCCAGCTTGTCCTGAGCTCCAGTGCTACTGGTTCCGCTCTTACAGGACTTCACCATGAGTTCATATTCACCCCCATCCCCTGCTCTCCTTTCCTTCTTTTTGTACACGTCTTTTAAAAGTCAAAGCTGGGCGATGTGTGACTGGGGTACAGTCATATTCGTCTCTGGACAATGGCCCTTCCTTTCTCTCCGTTTGCCCCCCCTTGCACCTTCACCTTCAGAACTTCGCTCCTCACCCCATTTCCATTAGGTTAAGTTCCCCCATGGGATTTGAGCGCCCGGGATCCTCCCGAGGCCTTCCCCCGCCCTCCTAGCTTGGACATTCTGTGCGGCTGAGCCTCTGCCAGGCCCCAGAGCTTGCCCGACTTCCCAGGGCCGGAGACACTTGAGCTCCCCAGCTCCGGCGACAAGGAATCTGGCTTGACCTAGAAAACTGATCTGCTCCCCTCCCCCCCAGCTCTCTGCCCTCGATTCCCAGCCACTCCTCTTGTCTGTGTACCTGGAACAAGTGAAAATGGCAGGAGACCTGCCAACACCTGGCTGAAAACCCTTTGGCTATAGCTCCGGATCCCTCTGTGGGGGCTTCCTGCATACGATGAGCCAATATTTCCCAGGAGGCTCTTTGGACGGGAAAGGAAGAGGAAGGGGGAAAGTCACTCCCTTTATCAGAGGGGTGGGGATAAAAGGAGCCTCAGTTTGGAGGCAGGGACCTGGGTTCTAGAGTCTGCTCTCTACCCCTCCCCCTTCCTTTGTGACCTTTCCCTCTCTCAGGATGGATGGAGCCTCCGGTTCCCTATCAGTAAGATGAGAGATTGGATCAGATGAAATGTCAGGTTTTTTCTGATTCTGATGATTCAGGACCTGTGAAATGGGCCCTTGGATGAGTCGTTTGGAACACACCTGGCAGAGAGAATTTTAAGTCTTCAAGGATTTTGGGAAGCTTCAAAATGCGCTGTCACCTCCCGAAACTTTGGATCGTGGACATGTCTGACTGGGGATCTTCTCATCCCAGAACCCCCAGGGAATGCACCAAGGCTAACTGGCAGGTGCTGAGAAAACTCCACTCGGGAGGCTCATCCCACAGAGATGAAAGCATAGAACCGATCCCCCATCCCCCCAAAAAGACTGTGTGTGTGTGTGTAAGTGCAGCTTTGTACGGCTGTCTTAAAAGCCATGTAAAAGTGCAAACACTTTGAATACTTCTAGGATCTGCTAATCTGGCTGATGTGAGAATTCCCTCCTCTGAGGCAGATTGCAACCCCTCAGCGAGTTGGGAAAAGTTGTCTGAAGCCAACTGAGGAAGTTCTTCTGCGCTTTAGGTGGGTCCACAAAAACCAGACATTCAGGTCATCTCTGAGCTCATCCTTGGACACTTTCCATTCTCGGTAATACCGGCTCACCTACTCTTTCCACAGTAAGGCACGGGAAGATGACTGACTCCATGTTGGGAAATGTCAAAGCTTAATGATTGCTTGAGAGTTTTACAAACTATAAAGTCCGATCAGAAGCTTTGTGAATGGTTAGAAAGAGTTTGGCTAAACTGTTGAGTTCTCTGCAAATGTGAGGGATCACTGATCCCCAGCAAACTGATTCACATTTTCCCTTGGGCTGGGGGCTAGGGGAAGCAAAATGTTTTGCCTTAAAAGGCTTCTTGTTGAGCTCAGGGAGAGAACGGCAGGGAAGATCAGGTCTTGGCTGCCTATTGTCTATACCTTTGGATGACCAGTCACCTCTACCATTTTGTAACTTTGACATAGAGAAAAAATCATTGATGATCCAAGGTGCAGGGACAATGGGAGGGAAGATGAGACCTTGGTTACTTATTGTTTATACCGGGGGTCCTCAAACTATGGCCCGAGGGTCAGATGCGGCAGCTGAGGACGATTATCCCCCTCCCCCTGGGCTGTGAAGTTTCTTTATTTAAAGGCCCACAAAACAAAGTGTTTGTTTTTACTATAGTCCGGCCCTCCAACAGTCTGAGGGACAGTGAACTGGCCTCCTGTTTAAAAAGTTTGAGGATCCCTGGTCTATACCATTGGATGACCATTCACCTCTACCACTTTGTAACTTTGACATAGAAGAAAAACCATTGACAATCCAAGGTGCAAGGGACAATGGGAGGGAAGATGAGACCTTGGTTGCTTATTGTCTATACCATTGGATGACCAGTTACTTCTACCATTTTGTAACTTTGACGTAGGAAAAAAAAACCATTGATGATCCAAGGTGCAAGGGACAGTGGGAAGGAAGATGAGACCTTGGTTGCTTATTGTCTATACCATTGGATGACCAGTCACCTCTACCATTTTGTGACTTCGACGCAGAAGAAAAACCATTGATGATCCAAGATGCAGGTAACTGATAACTGTATTTTACGACTCCTAATCCTCCTGGCCAGAGTTAGCTCTAAAACTAGATTGTAAGCACCAGGAGAGCAGGGGGATTCCAAGGACCAGAAGCCCCACTGAGGGCCTGGCATACCCTGCCCTTTCCTGGACTGAGGGCCAGAGGGAGGCTGGGGATGCTGCTGCCGAGGATGGAGGTGCTGGCTGACGCCGTCTTTCTTTTTCTGCCTCCTCCGTCTCCACTGGGCGACTTATTCTTGGGTGGAATGAGGTGGGAGTGGGTGGGGGTGTAGGGGGAGGAAAAAGGGTGATCAGAGACACACAGAGAGAGCTACTCATCCAGCCTTGAACTCCCCCCCATGCCCAGCCCTCCCCTTCACCCAATGCTCCTCCCCACCTGTTTCAGGCCTGGGAGTCTTATAGGCAATGGGGATGTCCAGAACTCTGAGCTTGGAACCGGAGGGGCTGGGTTCAAATCCTAACAGTTTTTCTCTGTCTCTACTTAGAAAATGAGGGATCTAGACTAGAGGAGTCATTTTCAGGGAACCCTTAAGCCAGATGTGGGGAGGCAGTTCTGCACTAACAGGATGAAGGAGAAATGGGATCCATGCTCAAGGAACTCCTGGGTGGTTGGGATGGCAGGAGTCTCCTCCATGGGAACCTTGACTTGCAGGGGCTTCTCTGAATCTGGGACCTGGGTTCAAATGCTGTCTCTTCTGCTTTCTGGAGGGTTCTAGAGACCACTGAGTCCAGCCTCCTCATTTTACAGCTCATCAGAGTCACAGAGAGGCCGGGTGATTTGCTTAGGGTCACTGATACAGCCAGTTTAGTGTCTGAGGCAGGAGTGGACCCTTCAACTTCCTCACTCTATGTCCAGAGGGCTTTCCCACTGCAACACCTGGTGTGGAAACGCACGTCTACCTGCTGGGGGGACAGCAAGGGGGTGCTTTGCTAAACCTTAATAGCTCTGGAAAACTCGGAGCTGTTTTTGGCTTTAATAATATAACCAAGGATTATTATTAATTACAACTCAACAGCAATAATAGTAGTTTGGTACCTAGATATTTCAATGGATCCATGATTTCACTGGATTATTTGATGCATTCCACTGACCTTCCTTCCTTCCTTCCTTCCTTCCTTCCTTCCTTCCTTCCTTCCTTCCTCTTCCTGTCTTTCTTCCTTCCTTTCTCTATTTTTCTTTCTTTCTTCCATACTTCCTCCCTTCTTCCTTCCCTCCCTCCTCTTTCTTTTTCTCTCTCTTCCTTCCTCCTTTACTCCCTTCTTCTTGTCTTTCTTTCTTTCCTCTCTCTCTCTCTGTCTCTGTCTCTCTGTCTCTGTCTGTCTCTCTCTCTGTTTCTGTCTCTCTCTCTCTCTGTCTCTGTCTCTCTCTCTGTCTCTGTCTCTTTCTCTCTTTCTCTGTCTCTGTCTCTGTCTCTCTCTGTCCATCTGTCTCTTTCTCTTTCTCTGTTTTTCTCTCTCCCCTCTGACTAGATTTGCAATTTCACCCGTGTAGGAAGTTCTCGCTTTCTGCTATATCACGCTGCATCTGACATTTATTAAGACTAGTATCTTCCCTCTTGTTATCTTTTTAGATTATGATTGTTGTTTCTATGATTGGCTTTACCATCATTATCAAGATGGACAGTGTGAGGGGGTGGCAAGAGCTCTGGGTTTGAACATGTGAGACAAGAGCGTGATGTTTGTTTTATGACCTTGCAGCAGTCACTTAGCCTTAGTTTGCTCAACTGTAAGATGGGGCTAATCATACAGGGTCAAGGAGTAGCATTGATAAGGAAGTCCATTAGAAATGTAAAATTTCTAGAAAAATGAAGGCGATAGAGACAGTGTGCTGAAGTAGACATCCTGATGATGAAGATGACGGTAATGAGATGTGTTACTAGAACAGAGGAAGGGAGATGGGCTCTGAAAAAGAGATGGCCCAAGAATGTGTCCCCAAGCCTTGGGGAACATAACCGGTTTTGTCTCCCCAGAGACAAGGTAGCCACATGTTTATGCTGGGTTCTGGATTAGGATTCTGGAGGGATAAAGTATAAGTAGGGATTCCATTGACTCTGACTTATCCTTTCCCCCTCCCTACTCCCCCTATCCAATGAGAGAAGCCATGGCTTCCAGTCTTGGCGATCCCTTGGTCTGAGTGGGAGAGACCCAGTTCCCAACTTCAGGGAGCTCTTTCGAGGAGACACGGTTCCCATTTTTAGGGAGCTCCCTGAAGGATGGGAGTGACAGGGTCCCTGATCTCAGGGGTGCCCAGTTATTCTTTGGTGAGTCTGATGGGGGAGACACAGCTCTGGGTCTTTGGCGGGGCTCTCAGTTGGAGAGAGGAGATATGATCTTCAGTCTTTGGGAGCTTTCCATGGGATGGGGAGGACATCCCAGCGTGGCAGGGGAGACACGGTCCCCTACCTTCTGAGTGCTTCCGGACTGATGGAGGAAGCATGGTCCCCATTCCCCAGAGAGCTCCAAGACTGATAGGGGAGACACAGCCCTCATCTTTAGGAGCCCAGAGCCAGATGGGGAGGGAGACAGTTCTCCTCCCCTGGGCAGCTCCTATCCAGATGGGGGAGACACGCTACAAATCTTCAAGGAACTCCTGTTGGGTTAGGGCTGATAGGATTCTCCCCCCTGGGAGCCTCCAGTGTGATGGGGGAGACACGGTCCCCACAGTCAGTGAGCTCCATTCTTATGGGAGATGACAAAGTTCCCAACCTACCAGGAGTTCTAGTTTGAGAAGCAAATATTGTTCCTGTGCACTGGGATCCTCCGGTCGATGGGGGAGAAATGGCAGCCATCTCTGGGCACGGATGGAGTTTAATAATGACTGAATGAGATACTTCCCTTA
Source organism: Sarcophilus harrisii (assembly GCF_902635505.1). Taxonomy (NCBI): domain Eukaryota; kingdom Metazoa; phylum Chordata; class Mammalia; order Dasyuromorphia; family Dasyuridae; genus Sarcophilus; species Sarcophilus harrisii. The sequence goes on from NC_045428.1 coordinate 593,773,645, forward strand.
AACCAGATGTAATTCTGGGGTGGGGGAGAGACACGGTCCCACCCTCAGGGAACTTTTAATATGGAAAGAAATGATTGTGCTCCCAGGGAGCCCCTATTGTGAAGAAAAGGAGCTCCTGATCTGAGTGACGAGGTCTCAATCCTCAGCCCAAAGGACTGTTAAAGATGGGACACACGGACACAGAGACCAGCACCCCCGGTGTGCTTGGGAAGAACGAGGGGAGTAACTTACTTGAGACTTGCAGCTGGACATCCAGTGTCTCCGTCTTGCCCTGCAGGGTGACGGTCTTCAGGGTGTAGCGGCCGGTGTCTGTTAGGTTTAACTTCTGGATGAGCAGCGAGCAGTTGGCAAAACCCAACTCCCTCCCAGTATGGGCTGGCCCTGCGATCCAGTTTCCAGAGGGCAGCTGGCTGAGCAGGCGGTTGGGTTCCGAGGCTGTCCCTCGATACCAGGCATAAACCAGAAGATCCTTGGGATAGCCTTGGACGGACAGGATGACGTCCCTTCCCTCGGTGGGCTTGGCAGGAACAGGAACTATCGTCATGGCTGAAGTGGCAACTGAAAAGAGAGGGACCTTGTAAGCTACTTGAGGGCTGGAGATATGGCTTGTGTCCCGGCGTCACCTGCAATGGTGCCCAATGTGGGGCTGGGCATATTGGAACAACTTTGCAGAAGTTTGTGGAGGGAAGGAAAGAAACAAGGGAAAGGGAGAAAGAAAGGAAAAAAAGAGAAGAACAAAAGGAGGAGGAAAGAATAGAAAGAAGGAAAGAGTAAAAGGAAAAAAGGAAGAGAGGCAGGAAGAAAGGGATGAAGGGAAGGTAGGAGAGAAGAGAGGGAGAAAGGAAGGAAGGAAATAATGACTTGCTGAATGAATGAATGTCAACCATTCTACTGCCATTTGGCCAGCCTATCCATTTGTTGACGCCCTGGACTGAGTGCCCATCCCATAGGCTGAGCCCTGTGCTGGGCATGGGAAGGAGAAATGGAGGAAAGAGGAAACAGGTTGAGGAGAGGATAGTGTATCCCCTCTCAGAGACTGAGTTTACCCAAAGATGGGGATGTATCTTATTGGTAGATCAGGGGCTTCCTGAAATTGGAGCTCTGTCTCCTGCAGGAGTTTAGAGATAGAAATTAAGCCTACCACACAATTCTGGGAGCTTCTTGATCCCCTTGCAGTGGGAGGTCCTTCAGTCTGGGAGCTTCCTGTGGGTAGGACCCTTGCCTCATTGTTGGACTGAGGGGTCCTTAAAGATGGGAGCTGTGTCTCCCTCATGAGTCCAGGGGATCCCTGACGATGGGGACTGTGCCTCTCCCATGAGTCTGGGGCTCCCTGACAATGAGAGCTGTGTCTCCCCTATTGGTCTAGGGGTCCCTGAGAATATCCATATTCCCCCTTTAATGTGGGAACTCCCCGAGGATGGGAGCCGTGTCCCCCCATCAGTCTGGGAGCTCCCTACGGGTGGGGGCTCTGTTTCACTCATTGATCTGAGGGCTCCCTGAGGACAGGGGCTGTGTCTTCCCCATCAGTCTGGGGGCTCCCTGAGGATGGGGGCCGTGTCCCCCCTTCAGTCCGGGAGCCCCCTGAGGATAGAGTCTGTGTCTCCCCTATCAGAATGGAGTCTTTTGGAAATGGAGAGACTGGGTCTCTCCCTCAGAGAAGAGCAGTTTCCTCTTTCCTCTCTTTCCCCCTCAGACCCAGCACAAAGACTTGGGGACAGCGGGCAGCGGCAGCGGCAGCAGCCAGTCTCACAAACCCGATGGCTTTCCAATGGACCCCGAAATCAACTAGACGGGTTTTTGCCCATCTCTGCCAAGTTCTGCCTTAGCCAGGAACGAACCTGGGCCGCAGGACTGCAGGTTAGAAGGGACCTTAGAGATCATTTTCTGCAACTCCCTCATTCTACAGAGGAGTAAACTGAGGCTGAGACGAAGTGACTTGTTCGGGTCCCTCAAGTAGTGAGAGCCACGATTCGAACCCAAGCCCTCTGACCCAAATCCGGTGCTTTCCCCGCCGATCCCGTGCCCGGCCGCGGCTCCCAGGCTGGGGGGCTCCCAGGGGGCTTCTTCAGGACCACTTACCTCTGGGAACCCTGCCCCGCGTCTGGGGGGCGGGGTCCACCCTTTGAACAAGACCCACCCCATTCAGCGGGGCAGCCCTGCCAGGTTCCGCCCAGCGGATCGCGCCGCCCTCCGCCAGAGATGGTTTCTCGGGAAGGAACTGATGGTGAATGAATGAGCTCTAAAGGTACCAAACCACAGCCCCCGCGGGCCGGCCGCGCTCCCCAGGGGGCCCGCGAGTCTCTGAACCACGCCCCCCCCTTCGCGCCAGTTCTCAGAACGTCCCCGCCAGACTCTGAACCACGCCTCCCGGTCCGCGAGTCTCTGAACCACGCCCCCCGGTGTGTCAGTCAACTTCCTTTAAGTCTGCGAGTCTCTGAACCACGCCCCCTCTGCCTGCCAGTCTCTGAACCACGCCCTCTCCCAGTGAGTCAGACTCGGAACCACGCCCCCGATATGCCAGTCTCGGAATCACGCCCCTTCGGTTGGCTCTGAACTACCACCCCCCAGTAGGACATAGGCACTGAAAGCCTCTGCCCAAAGGGCCAGAGGGATCCGGGCCGCAGCCACGGAGGCACAGCTGTCATGGGTCTGGGGGGAACCTTCAATCTCACCAAGGGGATTTCTGGGGCCCCAGAACACAGAGTGCCAGAGCTAGATGGGGACTTCTAGCCATGAATGCTAGAGCTAGGACCTGTCTTAGAACACAAGATATGAAAGGTAGAAGAAATCTTAAAAACAGAATATTGGGAGGAAGGGACCCCCAGCCCCAGCATATGAGAGCTAAAGGAAGCTTAGAACAGAGAGCACGGAGAGGAGGAAGGGCCCTTAGGATCTGCTCTGCCAGGGACCCTCAGGCGCAGTGCCAGAGCTGCCAGAGAAAGAGCACCAGAGGAGGAAGGGCCCTTAGAACACGGAATGCCAGGCCTGGAGGGGCCTCGCACAGGGAGTGCCAGAGCTAAAGGGAGGCTGAGAACAGAGAGCACGGAGAGGAGGAAGGGCCCTTAGAACACGGAATGCCAGATCTGAGAACACAACTAAGAGGGAATCTTAGAGGCTGTTGGTTCATCCCTTCTCTTTTACAGAGGAGCAGATGGGGTTCAGAGGGGCCCTGGGCTGCAGCCCGTAAAGGGCAGGGCCAGGCCCTTTTCCTGAGCTCCATGCAGTCCGGCACTCGGGCACTCCATCATCTCCTTGATAGGGCATTACTGACTGAGGGGGTTTGTCCCCAGCTGCGCGGCCCGGGCCAGACCCGCGCCAGTCTCTCCACCCGCGGGCCCTGAAATGGCTCCTCGGCCAGCTGGTTCACAGACACCAGGTCCCTCGGAGGTCATCTCGTCCCAAACCCTCGTACTACAGATAGTGAGTCTAAGTAACCTAGGGAATGGAGGGGCCCATTCAAACACATATGGGGTTTAATTCCCTCACAGAAAGAGGAAAACAGAGGCTCAGCTGCTTGGCCAGTTTTCTCCTGGGTGGCTCACGGGTGGAAGCCGAGCCTAGAGGGATAAGACTATGGCTATGTCACCCTTTCAAAGGACGGGGATCTCCCCACTCAGCTGGGATCCCAATGGCCCGATGCCTTCTTACTTACCCAGTGGGGCAAACCTGTGCCTGAGCGACGAAGGGGAGACTCACCCGACATCTTGACCAACACCGATGCCGAGCCCGAGAGCTCAGTCATGGGGTTTTTGGCAATGCAGGTATAGGTCCCTTCCTTGTCTTTAGTCATCCCACTGATGTTGAGGTAGCTGGTGGTGTTCTCGAGGGTCCGCCCATTGAAAGACCACGTGTACTCCGGGTCTGGGCAGGACCTGGTCACACACCAAAGGGTTAGAGATGCATCAAATTCGGCTTCCACGGTGCAGCCCGTCTGGAAAGCAGATTCCTGGACAATCGCTACCCGGTCTGGGCCATCTTGGGAGAAAGCATAGAGAGAGGCCCGGAGGGGAGCAATGGGGCTGGGGAGAGAGGGGAACCTAGGGCTTCATGGCCCCCCAGCCCAGGGCTGGCAGCTGGGCAGAAGGGGACGTCTGCAGCTTACATCTGGGATCAGCTACTGCTCCTTGTGCTCTTGCGCAAGTGTCTTCCCCTTCTTATTGTTTTCCTGTCTTTAAAATAGATCTGCCATTCCCTGTTCTAAGGGCCTTCCTAGATCCAACATTTTATATTTTAAAGCCCCCCTCCAGTTCTGACATTTTCCTGTTCTAAGGCTCCTCCCAGCTCTGACATTCCCTATTCTAAGAGTCCTGTCAGTTCTAATGTCCTATGAGGTTCCCTCCAGCTTAGACATTCCCTGAACTACAATGCTGCTTTTCTACCTCCTTCCCTGGCAGGGGAGGCCCAAGGCCATGGGTGGCAAGGGCAGAGGGTGGGTGGGGGGTTTTGGGGAGGACTCACAGTACACTGTTAGGTTGACAGGGTCGCTGCGGCTGACGCTGATGGGGTTCCAGACCTCGCACTGGTAAGCTCCGGCCTCTTCCCTGCGGACGTTGTGTCGGACCAGGATCCGCTTGTCTGGGGTGAGCCCCAGACGGCTGCCAATGGGGAGCGGCTCCCCGTTGAAGAACCAGCGGACGTCCCCCGCGCTGGGGGTACTGCACAGCAGGTGGATGGTGTCTCGGCGCTCCACCAGCTCGGTGCCGTTGGCCAGGAGGAGAGGTGGGGCCAGGATCTCTGGGGGGAGAGGCAGAGGGGGAGGGGACTGGACACCCCCTAGATGGTGACCGGTCCCCATCCCCCGGCCCAGCGACTGGCTAGCCGGGGCGGGGTGGGAGACCGTGAGAAATTCGCATATTGCAAAGCTGAACAAAACCTGGTGTTGTGGAGAACGCACTGGAGCCGGCGCCAAAGGCCCTGGGTTCAAATCCCCAGCGAGCCACTAGGACCTACATGGTTTTCGGTGAGTCACAACCTCTCTGGACCTCAGTTTCCTCACCTGTAACACGAGGGGGCAGACCAGGCGGTCCCGAGGCGGGAGGGGGCACAGATTAAGAGAGAGGAGGAGGCTGGCGGAGGGCCAGCGGGGGGACTCGCTCACCATACACCAGCAGGTGCCCATAGGCAATGTCCGTCTGGAACTGCTTGTTGAGCGTCTGCAGGATGTAGCTGCCTGAGTCCTCGGGGAGCACGTCCCGGATGGTCAGGCTCCCATCGGGCCGCACAGCTTCTCGGCCCGTGTAGGCAGGCCCGGGCGTCTCATCGGCGGTGATGATGATGTAGCTCAGGATGAGGTGGGCCTGGTTGAGGTTCGTGCCTCGGTACCAGTTGTAAGCCAGAAGCTCCCCAGGGAGGCCCCGCACCAGCAGGGTGACGTTATCCCCCTCGGCTGGTTCCTGTGGGATGGCTAATATGTTCAGCAGGGCCGGAACTGGTGGGATCCAGGTGCTGAGGAGGACGGCTGCTGGGAAGGGACAGGGGAGACAAGTTCTGTAAGGCCCAGTACACATCCTGCACTGGAGCTTCAGTTGCCTTATCTGTCGAATGCCCTCGGTGTTCTTCATGGTCTATCCCAGCTCAGTGTTCTTCATTCCCAGTGACTTCCAGCTCTAACATTTCTAAGGACCTTCCAGTTATGACATTTCATGAGACTCCTTCTGGGACGGACTCTTCTAACGTCCCTTCTGGGTTCGACATTCCTGAGTTTCTGGTTCTGACAGAGCCCATGTTCTAGGCAGCTTGCCTGCTCTAAGGTTTCTCCCAGTTCTGATATTCTAGGTCCTGATCAGCCCCTTCCCCTCCTCTCACACATCACATTTTATGTTTCAAGATTCCCCTTGTGCTCTGGTGTTCTGCATCCTCATACCCAGTTCCATATTCTAAAAGTCCCTTCAATCTTTGACATAGAAATGGAGAGACATTTGGGGTCAATGAAATCAATCCTCATCTTTTGAGTGAAGAAACTTAGACCTCTAGAGGCTAGGACATTTCCCCAAAGTCACAAAGGTTCTAAGGTTCCTCCCAGCTTTCACATTCTAAGTTCATTCTATCCCATTCTATATTCTGTGTTCTAAGATTCCCCTTAAATTCTATATTCATTCTATATCTTATTTTATATTCTATGTTTTGAGATCCCTCCCATCTTTCACATTCTAAGTTCATTCTATCCTAACCTATATTCTATATTCCAAGTTCATCCTATCCTACTTTATATCTATAATCTAAGGTCCCTCCCGGCTTTCACATTTTATGTTCATTCAATATCCTATTCTAGATTCTATCTCGAGATCCCTCCCAGCTTTTACATTCTAAGTTCATTCTATCCTATCCTATATTCTATGTTCTAAGATCCCTCCCGTCTTTCACATTCTATGTTTATTTCTACATGCTATTCTATAGTCTATGTTTTCTGTTCTAAAACCTCTCCTAGTTTTGACATTCTATGTGTCTTGAGTTCCTTCTCGGTTCTGTGTTCTGTTTCTAAGCTCTGAATTTCTTTGTCTTGTGATCTTTGCGAGTTCTTACCTTTCATGTTCAAGTTCTGCTATTTTCTATTCTAGAGTTCCTTCTGGCTTTCACATTCTATGTTCATTGTATATCCTAGTTTATGTTCTAAGGTCCTTCCCAGCTCTAACATTCAATAATCTAAGATCCCTCCCAGCCCTGACATTCTCTGTTCTAAAGGTCTCTCCTATTCTGGACATTCCTTGTTCTAAGCACCCTTTCAGCCCTAACATTCTAGGTTCTAATGGTCCTTCTAGCTCCCACATCCTCTGTTCTAAGGGTCCCTCCTAGCTCTGACATTCTCTGTTCTAAGGGACTTCCAGCTCTGACCTTCCCTGTTTTAAGGTCCTTCTCAGCTCTGACATTCCCTGTTCTAAGGGTCCCTCCTAGCTCTGAAATTCCCTGTTCTAAAGGCCCTCCCAGCTCTGATGTTCCCTATTCTAAGAGTCCCCCAGCTGACATTCTCTGTTCTAAAGGTCTCTCCCAGTCTGAGATTCCCTGTTTTAAGGGTCCCTCCCAGCTCTAACATTCTCTGTTCTAAGGGTTTTTTCCAGCTCTGACATTCCCTGTTCTACCATCCCTCCCAGCTCTGATAGTCCCTATTCTAAGAATCCCTTCCAGCTCCCTGTTCTAAGGGCCCTCCAGCTCTGACATTCCTTGTTCTAAGGTTCTGCCCAGCTCTGACACTCCCTATTTCCCTTGCTTTGGAAAAGAAGGCCCTTCCTCTGGGTGCCAGTGGCTCCTCTAAAGCACAACTGACCCTGTCCTCCACGTCCCTGCCCAACTTGCTTCACTTTTTGGCTCACACCTTCGCTGAGGCCATGGGAGCCTCCTCCGTGTGGCACCTTCTTGTGGCATCATGAGACAGAGCTGGGGGGGAACGAGCCCTTGGAGTCCAGCATGCTCTGTTTGCTGGTGAGGACGTTTAAGTCTCTCCCCGAGCCCTTTGGGGGGGGGGTGTTTGTATGTGTGGGGAGTCACCAGGAGGATAGCCGTTCTTTCTCACCTGTCAGGAGAAGCCCCTTCCAGGGCCCGGAGCCCCGGTGGTGGGGGTCCCAGCTGCCCCGGGGCAGTGCCATTGGTCCCTCCCAAATGGAGGCCAGGAAGTCTGTTGTCCGTGCCCGGGGATCTTCTGAAGTTCCCGAGGTGACCGCTCCTCCTGGTCCTGACTCCTCTTGGGTCTGGGGCGGGATCTGGGAGGGAGTGGCCACTTGGAACGTTGGGGAGATCACCTGAATTTGGAGGGATCGAGTCACCAGAAATCTGGGTCTTGCTTGGGGCGCCCGACTGGGGTGTGCCAGGGCAGGGAGGGGGCCGTGACCTGCCCCGGTCCCTCCGGGGAGGGAGGCTGTACCTTTCTCATTGTTCTTTGGGCACCAGGAGGACAAACAGTCCAGAGGCCAGAGTGGAGGGGGCAGTTGCGGGGGGCAGAAAGGGGAGGATTTCAGGACAACTCTTACCGAATTACCGGCTCAGTCAATGCCTTTATGTGCTTGGAGATCACTGAGGGACAAGAAATTAAAGGCTGTTATATCAACTTGGAAGAGGGCAGGAGGTATGGAGCGATGGAATGAGTCTGGACTGTGAGCCAGGAACTCTGCAGTCAGGGGAGCCGGCTGCCAGCCACTCCTGCCTCTCCCTCGCTGCTGACCTCAAGCCCTCTCTGTGCCTCAGTTTCCCCCATGTAAAATGGTGGGGTTGGGCCGGACGATCCGTCAGCTCCTGTATGGTTCTAATGCTCTCATTCTGGGACCCTAAGATGGATCTCAGGAATCTGATTGCTGCCTCCCTACAGAAGGCTTGGAAAACACTGGCTGCAGGGGAATGGAAAGGAGCCTTTTGGGATCCACGGACTTTATCTCGCCTCAGTTTCTCCATTTGTAAAACAGACTCAGCTCCTCACACCCATTTCCCCCATTTCTAGTTGTCTTTTACCTTAACTTTCCCTTTCTCCAGTTACTCTTCCATTTGGAGACAGTGATCCCATCCTTTATCTCCAGACCTGGGGCATTTTCCTTGGCTGTGCCCTAGACCCGGTGCACCCTCCCTCCTCAGCTCTGGCTTCCTTCAAGCCCCAGTTAACATCTCGCCTTCTTCAAGAAGGTTTTCCCAGTGCTCCTTAAAAGGAAGGTGCTCCCTCTGCGGTCTGTCTGTCGATTCCTTGTCCCGATGTCTCCCCCATGAGATTAAGAGCTCCTGAGGATAGGGACTGTCACTGACCCTTCTCTGCATCCCCAACTCTTAGCAGTGGGCACCCAATAAACAGTTCTTGACGTTGACTGAGGGATGTTCCCTGAGAAACATCCCAGTTCCATGTTAGAGCCGGGAGGGCCTTTGCAACAGGGACTGTCAGAGCTGGAAAGGATGTCAGGACTGGGAGGGCCTTTAGAACATGGAAATGTAAGAGCTGGGAGGGGGCTTAGAACAGGGGATGTCAGGGCTGGGAGGGCCTTTAGAACATGGAAATGTAAGAGCTGGGAGGGGGCTTAGAACAGGGGATGTCAGGGCTGGGAGGGCCTTTAGAACATGGAAATATCAGGGCTGGGAGGGGGCTTAGAACAGGGGATGTCAGGGCTGGGAGGGCCTTAGAACAAGGAATGTCAGGGCTGGAAGGGGATGTCAGGGCTGGGAATGGCCTTAGAACAGGGAATGTCAGGGCTGGGAGGGAGCCTTAGAACAGAGAATTACAGATCTGAGAGAATCCAGGAATTGGGAGTGCCGAGAAGTCCAAGCTGGGAGCAGGACTCCTGGCTGGCACGTGCTCTATCACTGACTTTCTAGCCTCTGCTTGAAGACCCCAAGGAGCCCTTGCCCCCCCACCCCACCCCAGCCTTAGGAGGTAGCCCCGTCTGCTCTGGGACAGCTTGGATTGCCCAGAGGCCCTCCTTAGCTTCCGGCTTCAATCTCCCCATCCCTAGCTTTGCCCCTCCTGCTGCTCCTGGCTCTTGGGGCCAAACCAAACAGGTGTAATTGGTCCTGCACATGACAGTCCTTCAAATGCTTGACGCCAGCTATCATGTTCTCTCTCCTCCAGGCTCCTTCCACCAGACCTCAGATGACACGGACCCACGATCCTTCCCTGTCTCCTTGGGCGCTCTCCAGCCTGCAGCTTATCAACATCCTTCTTAAGTTGGTGCCCAGAAGTGAACACGATCCTCCAGCTGAGGTCCGGTGAGGGCAGAGGATGGGGGGCTGTCCTGGGAGCTTGGGCCCTCTTAGCGCAACCCAGCGTCACTCATCTGCTACATCCTATGACCGACTTCTGACTCCTCTGGGGGCCACTGAAACCCCCAGATCTTTTTCAGAACAGCCTCAGTCTAGCTGTGACATTATATTTATTGGGTTGATTTCTGTTTGTTCGGACTTTGTACCGGTGCCTGTGGAATAATTTCAGCCTACAAGGTCTTTTTTGGATCCCGACTCTCCAGTGTGTTGTGAATTGCAAAAATCGCCTTTATCCAAGTCACCGATAGAGAAGTGGACTAGTTTGGAGCGAGCCCAGATCCCGGGGGTGCTCCCGCGGACCTCCAGCCTGGTGGGCACTGAACCATTACCCAATGCTCTGGCTCCAGGGGAGCCAAACAATTTTAGGTTTCCTTGACTGCATTATCACCCAACCCATTTCTCTCCATCTTTTTCTACAAGGATGGTATGGCCTTAACACGTCCTAGCTGTGTGACCCTGGGCAAGTCACTTAAACCCAATTGTCGCAGAAAAAAAAAGAGAATGGTAGGGGATCAGTTTTGCTGAGATCCAGGTAGTTTTTATCCCCAAACCATCCACTTTTAACAGGAGACAGGGAGGAGCACCAAATGTTACCCTAACCCCTCCCACCATCCTGAGGAAACTTAGACTCGGCAAATGACTTGAATAAAAATTAGCTACAGCTATGGTGGGGGGTGAGGGGCGCCACAGTGCGTGGGGTGCCAGGAAGACTCATCTTCCCAAGTTCAAATCCAGCCTCGGACAGTCCCCAGCTGTCACCTGCTTCTCTCCCTCAGTTTCCCCTCCGCCCAGTGAGCTGAAGCAGCGAACAGCCCATGCTCCAGCGTCTCTGCCCAGAAAAACTAACTGGGTCACGGAGAGCCGGACGTGACTGAAGATGACAGTCATCGCCCCATGCTCCATTTTTCTTGGTTTCTGCGCCAGACCTTCCCAGGCTTCTCAGCCACTGGAGACGGGTGTTAGCTTTCCCCACCCCGGGTGGACTTTGCTTCCTGCCTTCTTGGATGTTGTTTGTCACGTGGGTTCGGGGTGTGGGAGACTTGGGGCTTTGGGAGATTTTGGGGTTGTTGGAGTTTGGGGTTGGGGAGGAGTTTGGGTTGTTGGGAGAGTTTAGGTTGGGAGAGTTTAGGGGTTGTTGGGAGAGTTTTAGGGGGGTTGGGAGAGTTTGAGGGGTTGGGAGAGTTGGGGTTGGGGAGAGTTTGGGGTGTTGGGAGAGTTTGGGGGTTGGGAGAGTTTGGGGCGTGGGAGAGTTTAGGGTTGTTGGGGAGTTTGGGTGGGAGAGCTTTTGGGGGTTTGGGGCTGGGGGCTGGGAGATTTGGGGTTGTTGGGAGATTTGGGGTTGTTGGGAGATTTGGGAGGTTGGAAGTTGGGGGGAGAGTTAGGGGTGTTGGGAGAGCTAGGTGTTGGAGAGTTGGGGCAGAGCTTGGGGTTGGGAGAGTCTTAAGGGGTTGTTGGGAGAGTTAGGGGGGTTGTTGGGAGAGCTCTGGGGGCTGTTGGGAGAGCTCTCAGGGGCTGCTGGGAGAGCTCTGGGGGCTGCTGGGAGAGCTCTGGGGGCTGTTGGGAGAGCTCTAGGGGCTGCTGGGAGAGCTCTAGGGGCTGTTGGGAGAGCTCTCAGGGGCTGCTGGGAGAGCTCTAGGGGCTGTTGGGAGAGCCTGGGCGTGGGAGAGCTCTGGGGCTGCTGGGAGAGCCTCAGGGGCTGTTGGGAGAGCTTTGGGGGCTGCTGGGAGAGCTCTAGGGGCTGTTGGGAGAACTCTGGGGGCTGCTGGGAGCCCTCCTCCTCTACGCCCCACAAGGGGTTCCGAGCCCGCCGCTCCTGCCACAGACGGAAGGCAGGGCACAGCCCTCCCACAGACCCTCCGAAGGTGGAATTTTAATTGGAAACAAAGGAACAGAGTCCCGCTGTTCGGAGCCGTCGGTGTGTGTGGCTGTGCTGCCCCCTGGCGGGCGCTTTCATCCCCAGCCAAACTTGATGCCCACAATGGCCTATTGTCCGAGCCCAAAGGGACCTCAGGTGCCCGGCGGCTTCGCCCCGCCTGGCAGTGCCCAAGAAGGCCCCCGGAGCCAGGTCCTTGTCCTTTCAGCGCCAAGAGAAGAGCAATCAAACGTGGTGACCGGAACCGCCCCTCCCTCGGACACCCAAGATCTGGTGACCTGGGAGGCAGAGGCAGGGGGCTGGATGTCATGACCCCCCATGGAGGAGCGGGGCTGTTACAGTTGTCCTGGAGCTGGGGGCAGACAGATCTTGGGGGAGGATCCTGCCCTCTCCTCCAGACCATTGAGGTCTTGCTGGGTCATAGATTTCAGACCTCAACTCATTTTACAGATGTGAAAACTGAGGCCTGGGGAAGCTAACTGCCCAGAGCCATGGCAGAAGTAAGAATCGGAGGCAGACAAATCACTTAAAAACCCCCACCAACCCCAGTTTGCCTCCGGTTCCTCAGCTGTAAAATGGGCATCATACTAGCCCCTACCTCTCTGGGTCGTATCAGAGGAGATCTTTATAGATGTGCTTACCACAGCAGCTGGCAAACAGTAGGCACTTAATAAGTGCACATTCCTTTCTCTCCTGCAATCTAGTTCCACCCCCTGTTTACTAGAGGGGGAACTAGGGTCAGGAGGTGATTTCCCAGCCGGGAGGTGAGGAGGGGAGACGAGCGCCCTCCTGTGTGCTCAGGTGGGTGGTACAGGGCACGGGTGCCCTGTGGTAGGGCTTGCCAGTCTCAGGGTCTTGGCAGAGAGCCCGAACGTTCCGCTCCCAGCTTCCCGGCAGGGGTCTCCTCCTCTCGGTTCCAGAAGGCGCCCGCCCTCTCAGGAGGGTCCCCGGGGCCAGCGAGGGGACGGGAGAGTCTTGTTTAATGAGACCGAGGCACAAGCAGGCGGGGAGGGGCTGGCACTTGGCCGTGGCCTCCTGGAACTCTGGCCAAGCTCGCTCCTCCCCAGCAGTGCCAGAGGCCGGACCCCGGGCCCAGACCTTCTTCTGCAGAGGCGGCTCCGGGCTCAGTCCCCCCTGCGGGGGTCCCGGCTCAGACTGTCGGCGAGAGTTGACAGTAGGGAGCGGGGTCTGGGTCCTGCAGCTCCTGGGGGAGGGTAAAAGAGGGAGCTCGGCTGAAGTCTGGTTAGAGACGGGGAGGGGGCCCGTGGGAAAAGGATTGGGGTCTTAGTGGCCTTTGAACTCATCAGGACTCAAGAGTAGGAGCCATAGGCGCTAATGGGGCCATCCTGAAGGGGATTCCTGAAGGGGAAGGGGCGCGCTCCCCTCATCGGAGCTCTCCGTGGGAGACAAAGGTCAGCCCTGCTGGAGGGGATCTGGCTCCTGGAAGGGACTGTTGCCCAGCCCTGAGCTTTTAGAGTTCTGTCACACCCTCTCTGGGCACCTTCTGACGCTGTAAGATGAGGCAGGAGGACTAGAAGCTCAGAAAAATGCCATCCCCCTCTTACATTGCTGTTCTAAGGCCCCTCCCAGCCCTGACACCCCCTGTTCTAAGGCCCCTCCCAGCCCTGACATCCCCTGTTCTAAGCCCCCTCCCAGCCCTGACATCCCCTGTTCTAAGGCCCTCCCAGCCCTGCATCCCCCTTTCAAGGCCCCTCCCCCCTGACATCCCTGTTCAAGCCCCTCCCACCCGCATCCCCTGTTCTAAGGCCCCTCCCAGCCCCATCCCCTTTCTGGCCCCTCCCAGCCCTGACACCCCCTTTGGCCCTCCCAGCCTGACCTCCCCTTTCTCCCCTCCCCAGCCCTGACACCCCTGTTCTGGCCCCCCAGCTCTGACCTCCCCTGTTCTAAGCCCCCTCCCAGCCCTGACACCCCCTGTTCTAAGCCCCTCCCAGCCCTGACATCCCTTGTTCTAAGGCCCCTCCCAGCTCTTTCACTTCCTGTCCTGTATTTTAAAGATCCCTCTTTTTTATGTGGTTTGGGCCCTTCCAGCTGCAGCATTCGGTAATTCTGTGGGAGCCACAAGGAGGCAGAGATTTGGCCGAAAGTGGAGCTGGGGGCCCAGAGACAGAAGGAATGGAGAAAGGCCCCGAAGCTCCCAGAGCCCTCCCGGTTTCTTTCCTCTCTTCTCCTCCTCCCTCCCCAGCACAGCTTCCTCCCTCCCGTGCCCCTCCCCATGCTCTAGTACCTCATAGTGGTGCTCTTGGGCTTCCTGGTTCCTGGTCTGGGGCTGGACATGGAGAGAACACGGGTAACTACAGAGCGTTCTCCGCCCTCCCCCCCCCTTTTGGTTCTCCCCAACTAAAACCTTGAACCCTCGGCTTTATCCTTTCCCCTTAACCTTTAACCTCTCACCCCTCCCTGACCTATCTGCTCCCCAGGGGGAGCGGGGGTCCCTTCATTGGCTCGGCACATGGCTCCCTGTGTGATGTCCCTCCTCCCGGGCTGAGGGCAGGCTGGGCGTGGGGAGAAGGGCCGGAGGGGCTGGAGGGGGAGGCTCACCTCCACGGGGCTCGGCTCGGGGCCACTGCTCTCTGCACCCCTCGTGGGACTCCTCAGGGGGCTGGGAGAAAGGCTCACCTCGTACTGGTTGTTGTCTGCAGCGGGGAACAGGGAGAGGCACGGGCTGACGGGAGGCTCGGGAGCCCCGGGCCCAGAAGACAAGACGCCGGGACCCCTGCCCTTGGGGCCCTCGGGGCTCTTACCCGCCTCGTGTTTATGGAACATGTGTCTTCCCAGGTCCTGTTTTGCTGTTATGGGCCTGGAAGAACAGCAGAGGATTCTGGTTGTGTTAGACTGGACCAGGGGGATAAGAGACGCATCCAGGGTGGCTAGTGGCTCATGGAGGGGCGAGGCATGGGGGGCAACTTTCCTACCACCTTTGGGACCGGGAAGAAGGGCCGGGTCCCGGGAGGAGGTGAGATCCCCGCCCTTAATCTGGCTGAGGGGGAGATCCCTGGCCCCGGGTCCCGGCTAGGGAGGGGAGATCCCTGCCGCCCCGGTCGGTGAGGGAGGTGAGATCCCTGCCGCCCCGGCCGGGCTGGGAGGGGGAGATCCCCGCCGCCCTGGGTCCGGCTGAGGGAGGTGGTTTCCCGCCCCTGGGTCCGGGCTGGGGAGGGAGATCCCCGCCCCCGGCGGCTGAGGGAGGAGACCCGCCGCCCCGGTCCGCTGAGGGAGGTGAGATCCCTGCCGCCCTGGGTCCGCTGAGGGAGGTGAGATCCCCGCCGCCTGGGTCCGGCTGGGGAGGTGAGATCCCTGCCGCCTCGGTCTGGCTGGGGGGAGGATCCCTGCGCCCGGGTCCGGCGAGGAGGTGAGATCCCTGCCGCCCGGTCTGGCTGGGGAGGTGAGATCCCTGCCCCGGTCCGCTGAGGGAGGTGAGATCCCCGTCCCTGGGTCCGGCTGAGGGAGGTGAGATCCCTGCCGCCGGGTCCGGCTGAGGGAGGTGAGATCCTGCCGCCTGGGTCCGGCTGAGGGAGGTGAGATCCCTGCCGTCCTTAATCTGGCTGAGGGAGGTGAGGTCCCTGCCGTCCTGGGTCCGGCTGGGGGAGGTGAGATCCCTGCCGTCCTGGGTCCGGCTGGGGGAGGTGAGATCCCTGCCGTCCTGGGTCCGGCTGGGGAGGTGAGATCCCTGCCGTCCTTAATCTGGCTGAGGGAGGTGAGGTCCCTGCCCGTCCGGGTCCGGCTGAGGGAGGTGAGATCCCTGCCGTCCTGGGTCCGGCTGAGGGAGGTGAGATCCCTGCCGTCCTGGGTCCGGCTGAGGGAGGTGAGATCCCTGCCGTCCTCGGTCTGGCTGAGGGAGGTGAGATCCCTGCCGTCCCGGGTCCGGCTGAGGGAGGTGAGATCCCTGCCGTCCTCGGTCTGGCTGAGGGAGGTGAGATCCCTGCCGTCCTGGGTCCGGCTGAGGGAGGAGATCCCTGCCGTCCTCGGTCTGGCTGAGGGAGGTGAGATCCCTGCCGTCCTGGGTCCGGCTGAGGGAGGTGAGATCCCTGCCGCCTCGGGTCCGGCTGAGGGAGGTGAGATCCCTGCCGTCCTGGGTCCGGCTGAGGGAGGTGAGATCCCTGCCGCCGGGTCCGGCTGAGGGAGGTGAGATCCCTGCCGTCCTGGGTCCTGCTGAGGGAGGTGAGATCCCTGCCGTCCTCAGTCTAGTTTTTGCCATCTGGAGCTGGTGTCCATCTCCTGGCACCTCATCCTGGGAGGGACCCTCTCAAGCTGGAGATCACCCGCCATGGAGTAGCTGGATGGCCTGGGAGTGCAGAACCCAGAAGGGAAATCTTGGGGGGGGGGGATACTCATAAACTCTATCACGGCCCAGCCGGGAGTACGGCCCAGCATCAGTGGGATGGGAAGAAGGGAAAGGGCCAAGTCCCTGTGGCAGATTTCATCTTGATTTAAGGAAGGACGTTCTGGCGGTCAGCAATGGGATGGGCTTTCCCAGGAGGTAGCGAGCCTCCTGGCCCTGATGGTATTCTAGCAGAGCCTGCTAGAAGGTGAGGTCTCAGCAGGGACCCAGGCTGACAATGAGGGGGCCCTAGGAAGAGGACCGGGAAGTACGAATGGGTCACCCTACCCAGGACCTTTTCTCCTCCAGCTCCCGGTGAGCAGCAGGTAGCCCAAGCCCCCGCCCACAAGGAGGGCCCCCAGGCCCAGGCAGCTGAGGGCGACGGTGACGGCGAGCCCCAAGTTCGCGCCGTCCTTCCCCGGATGCTGGAGCTTCGTGGTGTTTGCGGATTTCTCTGAAAAAGAGCAAGGGGACACCCTCGTTGGCCTGAGGGACGTCCCAGAATTCTCCGCCTCCCTTGTTGGTCTGCTCAGACAGAACTCCCCAGTTCTGGGCCGGACACCCGAGTGGAAGCCCTCTCCCTTCAGCCTCAGTTTCCCTGACTGTTGAGAGAAGGTTGGACTCAGTGAATCCAAAGGGCCCTCCCACCCCTGATATTTCATTTTTATCATCTTTTATTTATTTATTTTATATTTCTATGACTTGTTATTGTTTTATTTTCTGTTATTTCTCTTTTAATGAATTTGTCAAATTACTTTCAAAAATAATGGCAGCTAGGAGGAGAGAATGCTGGGATTGGGATTAGATGTGTGGTGCAGGGCCAGTGCCTTAGCTTCTGCCTGCCTCAGTTTCTTCATCTGCAAACTGGGGATAAAATCAGCACCTCCCTCTTAGGGTTGTGGCGATGAGATGCAAAGTGCTGAACTCCAGGCCTGGCACATAGTAGGCGCTCTATCAGTGCTAGATACCAGATTACAACCAACACTGTCTTCTCCGTCTGAACTTCTTCCCGTTCCTTCCCTGGCAACACAAACCCTCTCTGTTCTCACCAGTTCTCTCCCATTCTCCGGAAAAAGAGAACAGCTGCCTTGAACGAGCTTAGGGAGGACAAAGTTTCCAAGAAACCCCACGCTTGGGTCCAGGAAATCTCCCGAGTCTCAGTCCGGGCCTTAGCCTCTTCGCAAGATGTTGATTTTGGATTCCTGATTTGGGATCTCCCTGCCTCTGTTTCTGGCCCTCCCAGCCCTGGCATCGACAAAGGCCCTTTTCACCCTCCTCCTTCTTCATTCCCTGCCCAAAGTCCCAAAGAATAAGACTGCCCTAAGGCCTTTCCAGATTCATCTCAAGCCCCCCAGCCCTGACACTCCGTCTAAGCTCCCGCCCCCAGATGAGATTCCATATTCTGTGTCCTGGGTAGAGGGCAGACTCCAGACCTGAGCAGGGACCCCGGTTACAGGAGATGGTGCAAGTCACTTCCCCCTGGGCTGGGTTTAGCTATCAGGGTGAGAATGAGTGGAGGACATCCTACTTTAATTCACCTGGAGCCTCCCTGAGTCTGGGAGTCCTCCGGGGCTTCTACGCCAGGCTCCAGCGCAGGACCCGCTTTCCTCCTCAGCCCAGGGGTGGCCTGATGTTCCCATCTCCCGCCTCCGCCCTGGGAGAACGCCCTCCCGCCCCTTTCCAAGGCGGGTGGCTACTCACCGGACCCGAGCTCAGTTGCCTCACGGTCCAGTCCGGATTGATGGTGATGCCACTTGTGGGCATGTCTTGGGCACGGGG
This sequence comes from Sarcophilus harrisii, assembly GCF_902635505.1. Lineage (NCBI taxonomy): Eukaryota > Metazoa > Chordata > Mammalia > Dasyuromorphia > Dasyuridae > Sarcophilus > Sarcophilus harrisii. The sequence continues at coordinate 593,791,359 of NC_045428.1, forward strand.
AGGAGGAGGGAGCATTGAACCAAGATGATCCTCCGCCATGGCGCCCTGCTCCTCTGCTGGGAGGCCCGGGATGTAGGAGAGAGCCTGCTTTTTGGTCTGCTCACCGGTAAGTTGGAACCTGGATGGTTCCCCTGGGACCCCGTGGGAAGACAGGGAGCCATCCTGCCTCCTGGGGCACTCCGGGAATCTTTATGGGGAGATAAGGGGATCCGGGGAGGCCAGGGCCGAGGGGAGGTGGGGGGGGCAGAGGGAGATCCAAGGGAGGGCCCTGGACGGAATGGAACAGGTTCCACAAACAACTGGGGTGGGAGGGTAGGGAGTAAGGACCAGGCCGGGTAGTCCCTGGATCCGTTAAATTAGCTGGGAGAAGTTTTCGACCTTCAATTATAGAGGATTGGACTTTGGAGTGAAGGGATCTTAGAAAGGGATGTCGAGGTGGGAGGTAGAACAGGGAGTGTGGGGCTGGGAGGGGTAAAGGGGTCAGGGCTGGAGGGCCTAGAACAGGGGTAGGGATGGGAGGGGCAAAAGGGAGTAGGGTGAGGGGGTAGAACAGGGGATGTCAGGAGGGGGAGGGGCCTTAGAAAGGAGGTTAGGAGGGGAGGGACCAGAACAGGATGTCAGGGTGGAGAGGCCTTAGAACAGGGAGTGTAGGCTGGGAGGGGCTGAAAGGGATGTCAGGGCGGAGGGCTTAGAACAGGGAAGTCGTCGGAGGGAAGAACAGGGATGTCAGGGTGGGAGGGCCAGGAAAGGGAGGTCAGGGAGGGAGGGCCAGAACAGGGATGTGAGGTGGGAGGGGTTAGAACAGGGGACAGAGGTGGAGGGGCTAGAACAGGGAATCGTCAGAGGTGGAGGGCTCTTAGAACAGGGGAGGCTCAGAGGGTGGAGGGACCGAACAGGGATTCAGGCTGGGAGGGCCTGAACAGGGAGGTCAGAGGTGGAGGGCCCAGAACAGGATGTCCAGGGCTGGAGGGGGCTTAGAACAGGGATCAGGGCTGGAGGGCCTTAGGAACAGGGATGCAGGATGGAGGCTAGAACAGGGATGCAGGGCTGGAGGCCAAACAGGGAGTGTCAGGGCTGGGAGGGGGCTTAGAACAGGGGATGTCAGGGCTGGGAGGGGCCTTAGAACAGGGGATGTTAAAGCAATGGGGTGAATCTGGAACAAGGGATGTCAGCTGGAAAGGCCTTGGGACAAGGAATGGCAGAGCGGGGAGGGTTTTTAGATAGAAGATGTCAGAGTGAGAGGCCCTTAGAATGGAGAATGCTGGAGATGAGAGAACACAGAACGTTGTAACCGAAGGGAGCTCGCCATTCACTGGGACCCAATGCGGCCTGTCAGTGCTCGTCAGGTTCTTGCCGTGGGTCAGGCACCGAAGACCCAAAGAGGAGCGATGCAGCATTGCCTGCCCCGGAGTGGGGGTGACGAGAACGTTCACGGAGTGAGAGCAGCAAAAGGGTTACTCAGCCAGGAGCTTCCCCGGCTCCCTCGGGCACTTTATTTTTGTTCTCAAGCTTAGGAGACTGAGGCTCTGAGTTAGTGAGGGGAGAGGCCCGATCTCCGGCTGGCTGTGGCTCCCCGGCCTCCCCCTCCCCTTGGATCCCCGGGGAAACGCTCTCTGGTTTTCCCTGGCAGGCGGCTGTTTTATTTATATGAGATGGGGACGTGGATCCCAGATCCTGCCACACAGGGGCACACACACATACTCACACACACTCACACTCACACACTTATACTCATACCCTCACAGTCACACACACACACTCACACACACACACTCTCTCACACACTACACCACACACACCTCACAAAATACCACATACACACACTCATTCAAACACACTCACAACTCCCATTCACACACCATACACCTCTCCCCACACACACACCACACAACACACACACTCCTCACTCCACATACTTCAACACCTCTCCACACAACACTCTTCCTCAATCAACCCTCACCACACACTTCAACACACACCTCACTTACACAACACTCCTATTCACACACCACACTCAATGCACACTCCACCACACACCCTCACACACACACACTTCCAACACTCTCTCACACACACACACCACATAATCTACTCATTTATACTACATAATTCACACACTCACACCTTCACATGTAAACTCACACACACCTTCACCCACACACTACAGACACACACTCCACACATACACACTCACACACACACACTCACACACACTCACACTCACATGCACACTCACACACTCTCATTCACACACACACTCACACACACTCTCTCACACACACACACTCACACACACACACTCTCACTCACACACACCCTTACACACTCACAGGCTGCCTTCCTGAGCTCCCTTACTTAGTAGGGATCACCGAGTCCCTCCCATCTCTATGACTGGGCAAACCTCTCCCTGTCTGGGTCTCGGTTTGCCCCTCTGCAGAATGGGAGCGCCGGGCTGGATTCCCTCTCCACTCCTTCCCGCGGAGAGCCGGGGATCTGGCCCTCCCCGGCAGCCCGGGGCCCCCTCACCTGTGAACACCAAGCCCTGCCAGGCGGGGCCGCCCGGGCGGAGCCGGGCCATGGGGCTGCTGCTTCCCGGGGTGGGGGGTCTCCTCCGGACAGGCTTCCCCCGCGGTCTCGGCCGGGGCCAGGGCCGGGTGAGAAGGCATGGAGGCTGGGCGCGGGGCGGGGGCCGCGCCTGCCCGGCTTTGACCGCCGCCGGGCCCTCCCTCCCCGCCAACCAGCAGGGCGGGGCCGGGAGCGCGGGCCTCCCCTGCTCTGGGCTGGCCCGGCCTCGGGACCGGACCAACCTGTTAATGCCGGGGCCTCCCCGGGCCTTCTAAGCCGGACCTCACCCGCAGAGAGCCCCTTTCCTCGGGTGCCGGGCGGGGGGAGGGGCAGCTGGAGAGAGTCGCGTCCCAAGGGCTCGGGCTCCAGGCCCGGGGACCACCCTCTAAGCCCTCCCTCTGCGGAGGAGAAGCGGCGCCTGGAGGGGGGCGGCCCCAAAGAGCCGCCGCCGGGCTCACAGCTCTCCGGGGCGCGGCTGGCAGGCGGAGGGGCCCGAGCCAGCTCGGGACTCCGGGACGCAGAGGGAGGGAGGAGCAGCGCCCTCCCTCCCCCGGGGAGCCCCCCCCCAGCTTCATTTCTCCGTGAGGAGCCGCCTGGGAAGGAGGGGTCTCTTGTTCGGCCCTGACGTGCTAACCGCGTAATAAGGAACTTTGTACTATTTGTGCTGATGGGGGCCTCCTTTGTGCCCCTGGTGTATACAGCTGCCGGCACACAGTAGGCGCTTAATAAATGCTTGCTGACTGGCTGCCTGCCTGCCTGGCTTCATTCCTTTTATAAACTGTGAGCGGGGCGGCCCGGAAGGGGATTTGGTGTCACCTTGTACCCCGGGGGGGGGGGGCAGCGGCGGAGGGACGCGGGCATGGCTCGCCCCCTGCAGGCTGGGGGAGGGAACGCAAGGGTTAAAATCAGGGAACCTGGGCCAGAATCCGGGACCTTCTCCTCGGGCTGGGGGGAGGGGGAGAAGAGAAAGGGCGGGAGCGGGCCCCGCCCGGCGCCGGGGACCTGAGGGTGAGTCAGGTTCCTGGGGAGGAGGCAGGGCGGGAGCGCGCATAGCTTGTGGGCGACAGGGGGCGCTGCGGGGATGAGCGCGCGCGCTTGTGTCAGCTGGAAGCTGAATCCCGGTCGGTAGAGGGCGCCCCTCTGGGGGAGCAGCCCCCTTCTCCCCCTGGCCCAGGTGCGGAGGGGGAGGGGGAAGGGGGAGGGGAGAAAGGTGGGGGGGAGCGCCCGGAGCCGCGGATCGCAGGAGAAATTTTCTAGAGGCCGTGGCCGGGGGGCGCAAGAAGAGGCCGGGCCCCCTCCCAGGCGGAGGGACCCAAAGAGATCACCCAAAGAATCTGAAATCCCATTTTTCTGGGGGAGTAACTGAGGGCCCGGAGAACGAAGGCCGGGGGGGCAGCCGGGGTCGAGCCGAGACGTCCTTCTGCCAGTGATCCCCGCGGCCAAGGGGACCGGCTGGAGGGGGGGCGGGGGGCGGGGCGGCGAAGGACGGGGCGGTGCGGGGGGGGCGAGGGGCGGGGCGGTGCGGGACGGGGGGCGGGGCGGGCGTCGCCGGGGCGGGACGGGCGGGGCGGCCAACGGGGGGGGCGGGGGGGTGGGCGGGGGGCGGGGCGGTGCGGGCGGGAGGGGCGGGGGGCGCAGGACGGGAGGGCGGGGCGGGAGGGGCGGGGCCGGCAGCCTGTCTTCCGTTTAAGGGAAATTGTTCGCCGGAGCCTCTCTGGGTTCAGTGAGCAGAGCGGCCGGAGAACGTGTGAAGAAGTGGTGGGGGAGGGGTGGGGGGGGCCCGAGGGTTGTTGGGAAAAGCCGCAAGCCCCGGAGAGGGAGGGGCTCCTCTTGGTGAGGGGACCCCGTCACTGCCCGGGCCCGGCACACTGCGCCCTCTCCTTTCTCCGTAAGGAGAGCCGAGGGTTAGTGCCGGGAGGAGAGCGGTCGGTGGGGAGTGCGGTTCCTCCGCTGGGGGGAAGGGGAGGAAGCTAAGTGCTTTCCACGAGTGTCTCCCCGAACACGCACAACAACCCGGCGGGGGAAGCAGCATCGTGCCCGTTTTACAGTTGGGGAAACTGAGGCAGAGCGTAGTGAAGTGACCTGGGCAGGTGACACAGCTATTCGGGGTCTGAAGTTGCGTTTGTAGAGAACTGTGTGCGCACTGCTCCGGGCGCTGTGGTGCCCTCTAGTGGCTCCTCGGCTGCTGGTCGGGCCCGGTGCTGAGAGTTTTCCCTTCTCCAGCTCAGATTCTTAGTAGCTTGATTAGGAAAGTGAGGCCCGAGAAGTGAAACCCTTTTTCTAAGGGTGGGGAGAGAGAGAGAGGGGGGGGAGAGAGAGGGAGAAAAAGAAAGGGAGGGAGGGAGAGAAAAGGGAGGGAGAGAGAGAGGGGAAAGGGAGGGAGAAAGAGAGAGAGAGAGAGAGGAGGAAAAAGAAAGGGAGGGAGGGAGAGAGAGAGAGAGAGAGAGAGAAGAGAAAAAAGAAAGGGAGGGAGGGAGAGAGAGAAAAAAAGGGAGGGAGAGAGAGAGAGGGGAAAGGGAGGGAGAGAGAGAGAGAGGAGAGAAAAAGAAAGGAGGGGGAGGAGAGAGAGAGAGAGAAGAGAAAAAAAAGGAGGGAGGGAGAGAGAGAAAAAAGGGAGGGAGAGAGAGAGAGGGGAAAGGGAGGGAGAAAGAGAGAGAGAGAGGGGAAGAAGAGATGAACCAGCCAAAGGCCTTGAGGGAGAAAGTATCGCCAACAGGTGGAAAGTCCGGATAAAGTCCGTTGGCCCTGAGTCAGGCTTTTACACCTTTAGCAGTGTGCAAAGTCCATTGCCAAAATCACTGCTAGACATGAACATTAAACGGTAACGAGCTACAGGAACCCGTGCCCCACAACGGAACCTGAATCTCCAGCTGCTGCCGCCTCCCATGTCACAGGAGAAGTTTAAGGAACGGGGATCCTTGTGGACGTTGGCCGCGCGGGCTCAGGCCCGGTCTTCTGTAAACCCTGAACGGTCATTGACCCTAAAGTTCCTTGTCCAGGCTGGGGCTAGAGATGCATGTTGGGAAATAAATGGCCGCTATCCTCAAGCCGGAGGTGCGAAGGCTGTCTTTCATAATACAGAGTCAGATATTAGAGCAAAGGAGGGATCCAGTTAAAGTGCTTTAGGTGGTTCCCGGAACATCTCCAGTTGGAGGGAACTGTGGGAGCGGAGCAGCACCCATAACTCAGGAACCAGGATTTGGAAGAGGAGGAGTATGAAAGCCGAAGACTTGGATGATGTCCCGGAGGTGGGATATGTCAGAAGGGGTTGGCAGGTGGACCGCTGTCCCAGGTGGCTGTATGTGAAGGGGAGCACTGCGAATGAGGGAGAAGGGAGGATGAAGCTAGATTGGGGAAGACAGGGAGTAGCAGACAAGTTTGCATTTCAGCCCAGCAGCAATAGGGATCCCTTCGAGCTGGCCGCAAAAAGAAGGTGGATTTGGAAGTGGAGGTTTGGGGTGCCCAACGATCTTGACCCTTGGGAACCCCTGGATCCATTTCCATTGTTTTCCTGTACCAAGTTCATATTCATTGTTTCCATGACACTATCTATCCCTCTCAGCCCCTTCCATCCACTCTTTTTTTTTTTTTTTTTTTTTTTAACCTTTAATCCTTTCTACCATAAGGATCTTCCGATGAGACCCACATTATATGGCCAAAGTTTTTGAACTTTAGCTTCACTGTTTGACCTTCCAGTGAATGGCCTGAGGTAATTTCTTTCTGTAATGACTGATTTGATCTCTTTGCTGTTCAAGGGAATCTCAAAAAGTCCTTTCCAAAACCATCAAAAAAAAAAAAAAAATCAAATCAAAAGTATTGATTTTATGGTGTTCAGCTTTTCTTGTAGAACTGTGCTAACCATGCTTCGCTACTGGACAATCCCAGCTTTGCCCCCGTGAGCCTTTGCCAGCAAGGTGACCTCTGCTTTTTAGTTTGCCGTCCAGATCTCAGAGTTCTCCTTCCAAGGAGCAAGAGTCATAATTTTATGACTGATCATTGTATGCAGTGATGAGGGTTTAAGGAGACTGGTTGCCCAGATTTTGGTTCTTTTATGTTAAGCTTCCTGCCAGCTTTTACATTCTCCTCTTTCACCCTCATTGAGAAGCTTCCTAATTCCTCTTTCCTTTCTGCTCCGGACTGGTCTTATAGCCTGAATGGCAACAATTTGGAGATCGTTGATGATTTTCCTGGATATGCTAATTCTGGTTTTTAGTTCGTGCATTTTCCATGATGTTCTTGGCACCTGGACAGAGTTGGCCATTGGGAGAGCAAGGTGAGCAGCAGAGGAGGATGGGCTGGAGCAGGGGAAACTAGCCAAGACTGTGGGGGCTCATTTCTCACCTCTCTGAAGTCTCCCAGCATCCTTGATGGTCATAGGAAGATATTCCCTTTAACCTTTTGGTTGGTTTTTGAAGGTGACTGGGGTTAAGAGACTTGCCTTGGGTCACACAGCTAGTAATTGCCTGGGCTGGATTTGAATTTAGGTTCTCCTGACTCAAGAGCTCCTCCAACACCTGCCATTGGACTTTTTGCCGAGAGATCCGGGGGTCTTTGAGATTCTGGGGTTCAATTTCTTCCAGCCCTTCTAGGCTAAGCTCATGTTTCTGTCCCCTTGACGTGACTTTCTGAGCCAGAGGGAGCAGGTTTGTTGCAGCTGTAATATGGCAGTCAAAGTGAAGGGAACTTCTTGAATTTCCTCTGGTTTCCCCTGAGAAAAGATGGGCTTGCCCATGTGCCCAGAGCAGGGATAACTGATAGATGGCCTAGGAACTTGATGGGTAGCCACAAAAAACTAAGTGAAGCTCTTGAACCTGGGAGAATGTGGACGGGGGCATGCATGGATTTGAAAGTAATTGGTTGGAGGGAGTGCAGATATTTATGTGGAGGGGCCCTGGTATAGAGGGCTGGAAATATGCACTGAGATTGGGACTGCCGAGCACTTGAGGCTAACTTCTGATTGGACAATACTCTATGGGCATATGCTTGGAAAATGGTCCTTTCTGCTATCCGTGCTGGCTCAACGGTTGGTGTATAGAGGATTGTGGGAGGGACTAGGGAGTGGAGAAAAGCTAGCCAGGGACACACTCTCGGTGGTAGACAAGGGAAGATGGTCGTGGAGATTCTGCTTCCACCCTGTTCAATCCCGTATCTGGGGACCGAGAATAAAGATTAAGGACTTTTGCTTATCCTGACTATGGCTGATTATGGGGTGTCCTGGGTGCTAGCGCGATCATCACATTTGGCGCCCAAGTGTGGGAACCCAGGACCCTGACTTCACTGAAGAAGTCTCTGGTGACTGGGAAATAGGGTGAGTATTTAAATAGACAAACAGGGAACTTAACTTTGTTAAGGGCTAAAAACCTTTTCTAGCTACAATGGGGCAGATACTGGGAAAAGATCCAACCCCAGCCCCAACCCCACCCCAAAGGAGATCTGCAGGAAGCATACTCAGACTGATAAAGAGACAGGGTTATTTATGACTTGGGAGCAGTTAGATGGATTCCTGGATACATAAGAACGTATGGCCCCGTGGTTCTTTGAGAAAGAAGAGAGAAGCCTAAATAATTGGAAACTTGTAGGAGATCAACTCTGCTAATATTATAATGACAATGGTTCCAAGTCACTTACCAAAGAAACACTATATATAAACAACATAATACAATTGGCCTCAAAAAATCCTAGTTATAGAAAAAAGGAAAATTCTAAAAATGGCCTGATGAGGAAGTGTGAGGAAAATGAGGAGGACAAAGGAGGGATTAACAGCGATATCACCAGAGGGCATGGGGAGTTAAGTGAGGTGAAGGGTGGGGTGAAGGGTGTGGTGATTCTTGCTCTCACAGAGCAGCTTCAACCCCACCTACACCTGAACTGGTTCTTGACATGTCCCCATCAACTTCACCTTCCTGGGTGGAGGGGGAAGGAGTAGTGGGAGGGACTATGACACCACTAGCACCTCCCCCTAAAAAAAACACCCCCTCCTATGACTAGATTGCAAAAGGCAGTAGTTAAAGCCAGGGAAGAAGGCCAGAATTTAAGTGACTTGCAAATGGAAATGCATCCAGTGATTAAGAGTTTGACTCTTCAGGTCTAGAAAGTAGAAGATTCGCTCCTTTTGATATAGAAATCTTCAAAGACCTGAAAAAGGCTTGCACTCTTTATGGGGCTACATCAACTTATGTTAAGCTGTTATTACAGAATTTGGCTTTTGAAATCTTAACCCCTAGGGACTGAAAATCTATAGCAAGGACATGTTTAGAACCTGGACAAAACTTGCTGGGGCTTTCTGAATATAGTGAGCTCTATAGGATACAAGCCCAACAAAATAGTCAAAGTGGACTTAATCCTCCAATCACCTGTGACCAACTAACAGGTGTAGATTCTTATGCAGAAATTTCAGTACAGATTAATTACTCCTTAGCAATTTATGGGCAAATTGCTGCTGCTGCTATCAAAGCATGGACTTCGCTACCCAATAAGAACGACAAGAGTGAGGCCTTCACAAAAATAACACAAGGACCAAATGAACCCTTTGCTGATTTTGTGGGACATTTGCAGACAACTGTCTATGAACTGATGGTGAAAATGCAGTAACAGACATTATGATAAGGCAACTTAATAAGGAAAATGCGAATGAGGTTTGTAGAAGAATTATACTAGGACTGTGCAAGGATGCTCCTTTAGAGGAGTTCATAAGACGCTGTGCCACAGTGGGCACAAATGCCTTTTATAGCCAGGCTATGATGCAGACTTCCCAAGATCCCAACATGGGAAGACAGGGTTCCTTTTCGCAAGGGACTTCCAGAGAGACTCGTCAATGCTTTCAGTGTGGTAAAGTAGGGTATCTGAAAGCTCAATGTTGGTATAGAGACAGAATGAGAAAACAGAGAGAAAAAATTCAAAGACAGAGAACAAGACCCAATACCATGTCCAAAATTCAACAGAGGCTTCCATTGGGCCTCAGAATGTAGACAGATTCAGGGAAACGGGATGAGGGGCCCAGCCCCAGGGCCCAAGGCAAAAAATATGTGGGGCATGATGGCAACCAATGGTGCACCCAGAGAGTGTCTAGAAGTCCAGTACCCAGACATGACCATTCAGCCAGGAAGCCATATGATGGGAGAAAGTGTGAAGACCACGTATTTTAAAATCAGCCGGAGTCAGGAATTCAGGTTAGAGGAAAATTGTCAGTCTTTATTCTCAGTGAAGAAAGATCGGAGGTGGAAGAAAATGGGCAATAGCAATGTGTGTAGCTGAGTCAAGAAGCTAGCTAGACCAGAAGCCACACGACCAGCAGCTACAAGCATGGAACCCAGGCTCAATCTCTCCCAGCTTCTCTTTCTGTCTCTCTGTCTCCACCCACCAAAATTGTCATTTCCGATACAACACATCAGGACTTGCACGGAGAGTGGGCAGGGACCATTCTTTATCCAATCATGTATATTAATAGAGTATAGTCCAATTACTATTTAGCCTCACGTATTTGGGACCTCAGTGCATCAACTCAAACCTCAGCCCATTACAGAAAGGGATTACACAATTAGCCAGGAAGCAATCTGAGGGGAGAAAGGGATTACAATTGGGGAGAATAGAGTTGTATGCAGCTGGGACAACTGAGATACCTCTTGGAGAGGTGAAATCTGTTCCTCTCCCACCTATGGATCCTTTGCCTCCAGGCACAGTAGGCCTGACCATTTTACCTTCTGAGAGCACTTACAAAACAGTGTCCATCCACATACTGATGTGGGAAACTGGGGAATGTGTAGATAATATCCCAGTCACTAATACAGGTAGACAACGTGTGACTTATCACCCAGGAGAAATAATAGCATCAGGTTTACTCATACAGAATCCTAATAGCGTTCTGGTGATAGTTGCCCAGATTCTGACTCCAGGCCACAAAATCCAGGAATATAATGGACAGCAGCTGTAACAGCTGACCGACCTATGCTCACGATCTATATAAATGGCCTACCATTAGAAGGATTGGTAGACACAGGTGCAGATCGTACAGTCATTAGAGGTGCCAATTGGCCCAGTCACTGGCCAAAGATTAAAGCAGACACCTACATGTCTGGCGTGGGGGGTCAGCGTAGCAGCTGAAGTTAGTGCTACTCCTTTGAGATGGATATTTGAAGGTGAAACAGGAGTTTTTACTCCCTTTATAGTTGAAAAAATCCCCATCAATCTGTGGGGAAGAGATGTTTTACAGCGTTTAGGGTTAAAAATGAGTACTTTGGTTTTTTAGGCAGGGCTGCTGTTGAAGGCCTGCCAACACTTTCACCTGTTTCTATCCAATGGAAAACGGATACACCAGTGTGGATAGAATAGTGGCCCTTAGGTAGCGATAAAATTTAGGTCTTATTAGATATAATACAGGAGCAGCTTGACCAAGGACACTTACAACCTTCTCTAAGTCCTTGGAATTCCCCAGTGTTTGTTGTGAAAAAGAAATCTGGAAAATGGAGGATGTTAACGGATTTAAGAAAAGTGAATGAAAAGATGAAAACTATGGGAACTCTTCAGCCTGGACTTCCATCTCCTACTCAATTGCCTAGAGAATGGCCTTTTTGGATTATAGACATTAAGGATTGTTTCTATTCTATCCCTCTGGATAAGGAGGATATGAAAAGATTTGCCTTTTCAGTTCCCAGCGTTAACTTAGCTGAGCCTTATAAAAGACATGAATGGACAGTTTTGCCACAAGGAATGAAAAACAGCCCTACTATGTGTCAAATGTATGTTGCTGCTGCTCTTACTCCAGTAAGAAAAGCATTTCCAAAAATAAAGTTATTACATTATATGGATGATATATTGGGATATGTACCTGAAGAATAAATGTTAGAAGCATGTCTATAAAAGACCATACAAACACTAAGGAACTACAAATTGCACATAGCTGCCAGAAAAAATTCAGACATGCTCCTTTTCAATATTTAGGATATGAAGTATATCCTAAGTAGTTCAGTACTTACAGTACTGAAACTTTCCTTAAGAACAGAGAAGCTAAACACCTTAAATGACTTTCAGAAATTGATAGGAGATATCCAATGGATGCGACCAGATTTAGGCTTGACTACCTATCAATTGCAACCATTATATGACATTTTAAAGGGAGACAGTGCTTTAAACTCACCACACCAGCTTACAAAAGAAGCTCAAGAGGCTTTGAGAGAAGTTGAACTGGCTTTATTCAATGTGGTTGAAAGAGTCACTCAAAAACCCTTGGAAATATCGGTTTTTGCTACACAAGAGGCACCCGCAGCAGTCCTTCATCAAGGAGACAGTGTGATAGAGTGGGTGAACCTCCTGGCACAACCAGAACAAAGCCTTACTCCTTACCCAGTGCTTGGCTAGAATTTTATTAAAGACCATTAAGCGAGCAGTACAATTATCTGGGATAAGACCTGACAAGATATACACCTTTTATACTAATGTACAAATTAATGTATGCTGTGAAACTATCCCAGAGTGGCAAATTTTATTAGCCATGGCTCCAAATTTTACACACGGGTCTCTATTAAAGATAACCAGACTATTACATAATTGGCGATGGATTCTTGAAGAGAAGGTTTCTAAAGTTCCTCTTAAAGGACCAACTATCTTTACAGATGCATCCAAACATATTATTTGTGCTGTATACTCTCATGATTTAACTATAAAGAGAATAGTCAAAACTCCTTTTCAGTCCACTCAGCAGAATGAATTGTATGCAATCATTCTAGCTCTTACTTATCCAGGAGATGTAAATATATCTGATTCAGCCTATTCAGTAGGTGTGATACAAAGAATTGCCATAGCCCAAATAAAATTTGCAGCTTCTAATATATATCAGCTCTTCAAGTTTCTTGAAGAGCAAGTGAGAAAGCATCCAGGTAAGATTTATATCTTGCATGTCCACTCTCATAGTGGACTTCAAGGTCCAATTTTTGATGGTAATTCAAAGGCAGATAGCCTTCTAACCATGTTGGCCAATACTCCTTTATTTCAAGAAGCCCAGGAATCTCATTCTAAATATCATCAGGTTGCTCGAGCTTTATGTTTGCAATTTGGAATAACAAGAGAGGAAGCTAGGAGCACAGAAAAAGCCTGTACGGTTTGCCTTCCTTTCCACCCTCCTACACTGCCTTCAGGGAAGAACCTATATTCTTTGACCCAATGAAATCTAGCAAATGGATGTGACCCATTATTAATCTTTTGGTCGTCTGTCTTTTATCCAAGTTGTGGTAGACACCTTTTCAAGATTCACTTTTGCAATACCAGCAGCAAAAGAGACAGCCCGAGTGGTCACTGAATTCCTCACACAAGCATTTGCAATTATGGGTGTGCCACAAGTCATAAAAACAGACAATGGACCTGTATATACTTCTAAACATTTTGCACACTTTTGTGGACAGTATAAGATTTTACACACCACTGATATACCCTTTAATCCTCAAGGACAGGCAATAGGAGAGAGGAGAAACAGAGACATTAAGAAGCTCCTCCAAAAACAAAAGAAAGGGGGAGCCACGGGTAACCTTAGAGAACTTCTAAATCTAGCTCTTTATAATATTAATTTCTTGATTTTTGACAAAGATGCACTGGCTCCGGCAGACAGGTTTTATAACCCACCAGAAGGGCAGTGTCCAGTGTGAGCAGCTCCACTATCTTTAGATAATTGCCAGGTGATGTGGAGAGACCAGAAAGTGGTGAATGGAAGGGACCAGATAAGTTAACTGCTTGGGGGGGAGAGGGTTTGCTTGTATTTCCACAGGTGGAGAAGGAATCAGATGGGTGCCAACGAGCCATATTCACCTTGTCCATCAGAGAGAGAGACGGAGCAGACCCTTGAAACGAAGGAGACGACCCAAGAAACATCAGATGGTTCCGTTGCTGACTGTGCCCACCACTGAAAGAGCGTGACTCATGGACATCAAAAATTGTTGGACCTCAAAACCCTCAGGAATCATTGGATTCTCTGAGACATGATAAGATTGTTGTAGGACCTCAAAACCCTCAAGAATCATTGGATTCTCTGAGACATGATAAGATTGTTGTAGGGCCTCAAAACCCTCAAGAATCATTGGATTCTCTGAGACACGATAAGATTGTTTTAGGACTTGAAAACTCTCAGGAATCATTGGATTTTCTGAGAAATGATAAGACTGTTGTAGGACTTCAAAAATTTGCGGGGATCATTGGATTCCCTGACACGTGAAGCAAATTGGGACAATAGATTGGTTTTGGTCCATCTCTTGGCTGCTGAAGAAGGTGTATGTGTGACTGTTGTTTACATACCCTCCTTCTAGGGCTTCTGGAAATATGTTATAATACCATATTGATTTATATTGTTTGTTATATCACTATTTGCATATACAATTCATGTCTGTTGCACCACATTGAGCCCATACTGACTGAGGGGAGGGTCATCACTAATAGCCTGTGTGTTATTGCTATGTGCTTGTGTAATACCTCCCATGCTGATGGGTTTGTGCATAATAAGACCCTCCAGCCCAGAAACCCACTAGCAACCCCCACTTTCCTTTGGTGCTTTTCATCTCCCTTCCTGAGATGTCAGGGGGTGTGTGATCATCTCCTTTTTAGTGCTTTCACCTCCTTTCCTGAGAAATCAAGGGGGGTGTGATCACCTCCTTTTTGGGGCTCTCACCATTCTGAGAAGTCAGGGATGATGTGACCACTTGTGTTCTAAAACAAAAGAAAGCGGGAGATATAGAGGGCTGGAACTATGCACTGAGATCGGGACTACCAAGCACTTGAGGCTAACTTCTGATTGGACAATACTCTATGGGCATATGCTTGGAAAATGGTGCTTTCCGCTATCCTGTGCTGGCTCAATGATTGGTGTATAGAGGATTGTAGGAGGGACTAGGGGGTGGAGAAAAGCTAGCCAGGGACAGACTTTCGGTGGTAGACAAGGGGAGGGAAGGTGGTCTCGGAGACTGTGCTTCCATCCTGTTCAATCCCGTATCTGGGGACCGAGAATAAAGATTAAGGACTTTTGCTTATCCTGACTACAGCTGATTCTGGGGTGTCCTGGGTGCTAGTGTGGTTGTCACAGACTGGAGGTGGGGCTTTGGAACTGGGAGCCATCAGGGTGGAGGTGGAGGCCTCTGGTCAAAAGCTGTGGCCCTATGTTTGGATTATATCAGGACTCACACATCTGGACCTGAATGGGACTGAGAATCCAACCATTTGACAGTTTACTGGAGCATTTTACATTGTGGGCTGGAGGGGACCCCAAAGGCCTAACTCTTTATATGAGGGGTAAGGACATCGAGACCCGGGAAGGTTGGTGACCCAGGTGAAGGTCATAGAAGCAGTAAATGTCAAAGATGGTGGAACCTGAACCCAGGCCCGCTAGTTCCTGAGCCAGTGCTCACTCTACAACATCATGCTACAAACAGGAAACTTTGGGGGACTTTGACCCCATCCCTTGCCTTTCCCCTCCTGGGGTGAGGGCTGCCTCCCACTTGTCCCCTGTTTCCAGTTCTTCACACTGGGGACCCAGATTGGTAGCAGGAGCATTTTATTAATAAATTAAGTAATAAATTATTAAAAATAATTACAAAAATAAAAATATCCCAAGTCTTGGGTGAGGAGAGGTCAGGAACTGGAGGATCTCAGCCTGTTGTTGTCCTTTCTTTTCAAAGAGAACCAAGAGTTGCAGTGTGTCCTGCTGTGGCTGATCAGGCCTTGGAGTGCTCTGCCATGGGTCAGGCACAAATAGCCCCCCAAGAACACGTGGGATGCTTCTCTAACCTGGTGTGTCTCATGTAAGTGCTTGATAAATGCTTGTGGATTGGCCTTCTCTTTTTGGATGGGGAAACTGAGGACAGGAAGGAGTAAGGATCTTGTTCATGCTCATGCACCCTACTAGTGGGCTCCCAGGGGCAGAGTCCAGTGTCCTGATGCTTATGCCTGAGCTCTTCCCAACAGGCTGGTCCCCATCCAGTGGAGGCCAGAGGAGCTTTGTGGGCCAGGAAGGTGCGAAAGGCTGATCCTCTTCTGGCTTGAGGAGGCTGGGAGGGTCCGTCACTCAGCCAGGCTCTGTCTGCCATTTGGGTTGGTGTCATCTGCCACGCTATCCTGGGTCGGCCTGGGTGGGTTGGTAGTGGAGGGCACGGAAGCGTAGGAGACTTCCTGTGGAAAACCACAACGGTGTCATTTATGGGGCTCCTGGTCCTGGGCCCCCGGGGGGGGAGGTTTCTAGTCCCACAGCCCCTAGAGCAGTGAGGGGCCTCAGGGTTCATATCCCCGCCCAACACCCACAGGTACACAAACCCCGGGCTCTGGGCTGAGCGAGCGGCAAAGATGCTTTCTACATATGAACGCTCATGGCTTGGGCCTCTGCTCCTCCGAGCCACTCAGGAGGCCGGGGCTATCCCCCAGTCCCCTCTGCCCCACTGTGGCATCAAGGGAGAAGCAGCAGCTCCTTCTTACCATTTCAGGTGAGTTCCTATTACAGCCTCGACCTGGAGGAGAGGAAGCAGCCGTGAGCACATGATGTTTAGTTCGGGGAGCAGAACACTAGTTTGGCCGGGGAGATTTGGCGGGGGTCTCCTGCCGGCTCTGCCACCGCCACACAGCGCCGGGCAAATCCAGGGAGGGGCTGAACAGGGGGGCCTTTCAGGCTCCTCCCAGCCCTGACATCTTGGGTTCTAAATGACCTCCCAGCCCTTCCCACTTTCCTAGAACTCCTCAGTTCTTCTCGTTCTGGAAGCCCCCCCAGTTCTGGGGACTGGAGTCTAGTTTGGGTGCCAGTGGGAGGAATGCGGGGCACTCAGGAGGCCTCAGCTCCTGCCACTTGCTTTGTTTGACTTTGAGAGTCACCCAAACTTCCCTGAGCCTTAGTTTCCTCATTTGTAAAAGGAGGAACTTGCCCCTGAGCCTGCTTTTTGCTCTCCATCCGGCTCCATTCGGGTCCCAGGGTCCTGGGTCAGCTGCTGGCCCCTCCAAGGCTCAATGTAAAACGGGGGAGGGGGGCAGTCCCAGTGTCAAGGACGTTGAGAGGGGGAGGGGAGCTCCTGCAGAGCCGCTTGTTGGCAGCGACCCCCTTTGCCCCCTCCCCCCGGCCTGGGCACAGCGCCTGGGCCCGGGACTGATGACCGAGCTCACTCTGGCCCTCTGCGCCCAGCCGGTTTCACTTGGCTTTATCTGATGGTCTCTGCCCCCTGCCCCCTGCCCTCCCTGGGCTTCAGCTTCTGGTCTCCCTGCTCCGGCCTCCCAGAGGTCCCAGGCCTGTCCCTCTGCCCCTCGGCTCCTGTCCTGGCCTCCGCCGTCCTCTCCACGCCCTCTCTGCGTTTCAGGAGCCTGGGAAGCCAGGCCCAAACCCGAGGAGGGAACTTCCTGGGGGGGGGGGGAGAGCTGGATGACTCACACAGGCGTAGTTTGACGGCCAGGACAAGGCCGACAAGGCCGACGGCCACAATCACGCCCACTACGATGGCCGCAGTGTGCCCCGCAGACAACTTGGAGGACGGCACTTCTGGAAGAGAAGGAAGGGGCTCCAGTCTATTCCTCTGTACATGAAGGGGATGATTTGCATGGTCTCCTCGCTTGGTGCCTCTGATTTTCTGTGGCCCAGCCCCCAAAGACCCTCTGAGCCTCACTTTTCTACTCTGTAAAATGGGCTCAATCCCAGACGGTGTTGGGAGGGAAACGCCAGCAGCTACGGGTCCCAACTGTCTGCACGGGGTGGGGGACCCAGCGTCCCCTCTGCTTCTGTCCTCCCCCTGCTTCCCCTGGGCCCCCTCTCACCTCTGACACGGATGGTTCGGCTGGCCCAGCCCGTGCCCACGGCATTAGTAACCTGGCAGATGAAGGTGGCGTTGGCCGACCAGTCCACGGAGCTGACGACCAGCTTGGAGCCTTCGGACACGGCTGTCGGAGGGAGGGAGCCGGAAGCCCTGAGGAGAAGGAGAGGGCCAGGAGGTCGGACCGCCCCCCACCAACCTCACGCTCCTGGGAGCGGCCCCAGCTTCTGCCGCCTTTGGAGTTCCCCACAAAGCTGGTTGGGGGGAGGGTGGTGCGTCCGGGCTCAAACAGTGGGTCGATAAGTCCACGGGGCTCTCTGCTAGTTTTCAGACCCGGTCTGAGCTCTGTGTCCTCCTCTGTGAAATGGGTCAGTGGGGGTAATCTAGCTGGTAGGGTCATAGGTGAGGGCTGAGGTAGGAGTCCTCAAAGCCAGGACTGCCGGGCTGAGGTTGCCTGACACCCCACAAATAGCCAAACAAGAGGCCAGGATTTGAATCCAGTTCCCCGACTCCCAATCCAGTGCCCTCCCGGGCCTCTCTCCCAGTTCTACTAAAGTCTCTTCTAGGTCCAAATCCCACGATCTTCCCCTGCAGGCTCTGGGGCAGTTCGCTCTGCCAGCCCGGGCCTGGCACTCACGTGCTCCAGCGGTAGGCCAGCGGCGGGGGGTGGCTCTGGGCGGCGCAATCCAGGGAGGCCTCCTGTTGCCCAAGAAGCCAGTCTTCGTCTGAGCTTGATATGGAGACCTCAGGGGCATCTAGAGAGAGACAGAGAGAGATAGAGACAGAGACAGAGACACAGAGAGAGACAGAGAGACAGAGAGACAGAGATAGGGAGACAGAGAGACAGAGTCAGAGACAGAGAGAGACAGAGACAGAGAGAGAGAGACAGAGACAGACAGAGACAGAGACAGAGGGAGAGCGAAAGAGAGAGAGAGACAGAGAGAGGGAGAGGAGATGAGAGCCTAGAAAATGGGAGACCTGACAGAGGTGGCAGGGGAGGCTGGTCCCTCGGAGGGGCAGGAAGTTGTGCTTCTTTAATTGTCAGGTCATAAGGACCCAGAGCTGCCCTGGAAGGGACCTCAGAGATTCTAGTACTTAATTTCCTCATTTTAACAGATGGGAAAACTGAGGCTCGCTGAGCTAGTCTGCTTCCCCTGTTGGGATGTAATGATAGCCGACATTTACGTGCCATCTTAAGAACTGCCAGATCTTTGATATTGTTATCATCTGAGACCCAGCGACCCTGGGAGGCCGGTTCTGGCGCACCGTGATCTCATCCTCACAGATTAATAACCCATTGGTAACAATGGACATTTCCATGGGACTTTACAGTGGGCGAGCCGCTGTCCCACTGGATGTTCTAACAACGCTGTGAGACGGCGCCATTGGGATCTCCATTTATAGACAGAAAACCCGAGGAAGGGAGCAGCGAGAGCTCCCACAGTCACACAGCTGGGAAGAGTCTAGGACAGGATTTGAACTCAGGTCCGCCATTCTATCCACAGTGCCCATTCCCTGGGACCCTCTGATCTTCCTTGGGTCTGCCCACGTGCCCTTGCTTTCCTGCTCTGATGTGGTACAGTCCTGGGCACGTAGCCCTACTGTGGGTATTCCCAGCCCCATCTCCTGGGCGAGGAAGCTGAAGGCACTTCGGCCTGAGGTCCTCCTGGGTCTGAGTCTGATGTTCCTCCCAGCGTCCCCTCAGGGTGCCACCCTAGAGGTGGGGAAGGGATTTTCTAGGTCTAGGGCTGGACTTTTGCTTCCTCGCTCAGCATGCTGGGGCACTTGCTGTCAGAGGAGGGATTTTCCCTCACCTCTGGCTTTGTTTTTTGCCCAGGGCTTTCCCAAGGGAGTGTGGGAAACTACAGAAATTACCCTCCCGGGGATCCTCAGGGGTCTATGTCACTTCCTGCAAATTCCCCACGCTCTGTCAAAAGCCAGGAGGGCAGAGCTACAGTGACGTCACCTTGTCCTGTTTCTGTCTGGGCCATTCAGAGAGAAGGGGCGGGGTGTCTGAGGGCCCAGGTTTGACTGCCAGCCTCGGACCGCCAGATGAAACAGGCTGAGAGGGGAGGGGAGGGAGCCTTGGACCTGGAGGCAGGAAGACCTGGGTTCACATACTAGCTGTGAAATTCTGGGCAAGTCACTTGTCTCAAGTTTGCCTCAGTTTCCTTATCTGTAAAATGGGGATAATGATAGTACTTCCCTTCCATCAGATGAGATAAAAACAAAATGCACAATCTTCAAAGCATCTCCAGGGACTTTAGCTGGAGGAGATAGGGTCTCTAGGCAGAAATACTGTGGGATATGAGGAAATCCAGGGGAACACCTCGATTCTTGGTCCTTTTCACTTGCTCAAAAGGTGGGACTAGAGCATGGTATGGGTAGTGCTTGGATGGGGGGGGGGAACATACACACACACATATACACCCCCACCCCTTAAAGCTGGAGAGACCCTGGTCTAGGGTAAGCTGAGGTAGACAGGGTGTTGAGGGCCACGGTTGGTGACAGTTTGAGAATATCGCCATAGATGATGTTCAGGGGAGGACTCGGCATTTCTGGGGCACCAGGGGAAGGCTCTGGGCAGTTGTGAGGGAGCCCACTTGGAGGCAGCCCCTGAGGGGGTCTAGGGAACCGAAGCATTTGGAGCATAGAAGGAACGTTAGTGTAGATGGTAGCCATGGGCAGCGAGGGTAGATTCTAAGGAGAGGAGATTATTATGGACAGTGCCCCAAATCAGCATAGATTAGTGTGTGTGAGTGTGTATGTGAGTGTGTTTGTGTATGTATATGTGTGTGATTGTGTGCATAAGTGTGTGTGTTAGTGTAAGTGTATGTGTTTTGTGTGTGTGGGTGTGAGTATATGTGTGTGTCTGTGAGTGTAAGTGTATGTGTTTGTGTGTGTGTGTATGTGAGTGTGTGTTCGTGTGTGTGTATGTATGTGAGTGTGTGTGAGTGTGTGTGTGTGTGTATGTGAGTGTATGCGTGAGTGTGTGTGTGTCTGTGTGTGAGAATCAGGGTAGATCCCATCTAAGTAATATCTAAGGAAGGACCAAGGCGGCCCTGAGGGGGAACTGGTTAGACAGCGTGTTTGGAGATGCTGGTGGGGGCAGGTAAAGGCTCTCCCTGGGAAGCTGCTGTCCTTAGTCTTAGGGCTCAAAAAGCAGCGGGTGCTCCCGGAAGGAGAAGGGTCACTCACATTTTACAGTCAGAAGGACGGGCAGCTGCTTAGGCTCCCTGAGGGTCTCGTGTTCCACCCTACAAATGACCTTCTTCTTATTCATCTGGGCCGTAGGGATGAGAGTCAAGCAACTGGTGACGGTGAAGGTGTCGGGCACGGGTCCTGCCGTCCTGCTCTCATTGCTCCGGCCGACCGACGGAGGGGACCAGGAGATCCGAGCCGGTGGGCGGCCCCCGCTGGACACACAGGTGGCCACAGCTATGGGGGCCGGACCCGAGGTCACCTCGTGGGCCTCTGCGTGGTTCTCAGGTTCAGCTGGGGGAGAATGAGAATTTGAGTAAGATTTATTGTGGAGTTTGGGAGGGAGTCAGCTCCTTTCTGTGGGTCCTCAGTTTCCTCACCCATAAAATGGGGAGAGGGCACTCTTCCCACCTGAGATTCAATATTCTTAACCTATGTTCTAAGGTTCCCGCTAGTCCTAGTTCCATGTTCTAATATTTGAAGTTCCAAGGGCCTTTGTCTGACCCAGGTTGAAATGTTATGTTTTATGTTCTAAGAGACCCCCTCCCCAACTCTGATGTCCATTGTTCTAGATTCTAAGATCCCTCCCAGCTTAGAACATTCTATAGTCTCATGTTTCTCCCAGCATTTACATTATACATTCTGCCCCTCTCAGCTCTGATGTTCTGTTTCTAACTCCACAGTCTATGTCCCATTTTCTAAGTTCTAACGTGCATTTTCCATGTAAATGAGAGGAGAATATTGGACTTGATGGCTTTGAAGGGCCCTTTCTGCCCTGGGTTGGGATGTTAGGAGGAGCTACGGGTCCCTAGTGTCCCGAGAGGTCGAGGGGAGAGACCCTTGGGGAGCCAGTGAGGCCCCCGCTTCAGGATCCACGCATCTTGCACCCTCGCCTCTCCTCACAGGCTCCGGGGCCCCGCTTGCCCTCTTGGTTCCCCTTCCTGGGTGCTCACTTACCCAGAATTCTGAGCCATGTGGTGCCTTTGCTGTTGCCCCCAGGGAAGGTAGCAAACTCGCAGGTATAATTGGCTTCATCCTCGGCCCTCAGATCCCGGATGATTAGGGAGGCATCGTGGAACTTTGAACCTGGACTCTGGCTCTGGGACACGAATGCCAGGCGTTCCGCTCCAGGCCCCGTGCTCGGGAAGCCGGCTCCGTGGGTTGGGTGGAAGACAGCTATACTTGAGCGATCTCTCCTCTGGTTGTCGCAGAGCCATGTCACCTGGGATACCTGGACCTCAACTTCCCCAGGTGCCAGGTGGCACGGGAGCTGCACATCTGTCCCCAGAAGGCCAGAAACCACTGGAGATACAGACACCCGAGGGGTTTGAGGTGCTGGGCAGGGAAGGGGTGGGGGGTGGGGAGAAGAGAGAGAAGTATATTAAGAACTGAGAACAGCCCTGGTCAGGGAAGGGGAAGGGAAGGGAGAGGGATCAGGAAACAAATGGTGGAGGCAAGACACAGTTTTGAAATTCAATGCTTTGAGGTTCTCCCTGACTCTAGTATTCCATGTTCTAAGCATGTTCCCAACACTGACACTCTGTTTTAATTCTGCACTCCATGTTCTAAGGTCCTTCCTAACACTGACATTCTATGTTCTAAAGGCCTCCAGTTCCACATTCCATGTTCTAAGCTCTCTGGTTCTAAGGTTCTCCCCCCAGCACTAACATTTGACATTCTAGGGGCTCACCTAGTTTTGAGATTCTGTGTTCTAAGCTCTGATGTCCTTAGCTCTGATGTACCGTGTTCTAAATTCTCTTCCAGCTTTAGCGTTCTCTTTCTCTTGTTCTGTTGGCCTTGCTCCTCTAGATCTGATTCTATGGAGGAATCCAAGGGCATCGGGGAGGATTAGGGAAAGGTGGTCCAGTGGAGGCTGGGAGGTTATATGGAGGCATGAGAGGTCAGAGAGAAAAAGTAGGGAAAGTTGACGGAGACCGGAGAGGAAGGAGTCCGGTCGGAAGAGGGAGGTCCTGAGGTGGGAGGCAGGGGTGACTCAAGCTCAGGAAGGAAGGAGGTGCTGATGGGGAATTGATGGGAGAGAAACGCCTCTGCACTCCCCTTCCTCCAAAGCCCTGAAGAAGAGGCTGGACTCGATGGCCTCTGGGGACCCTTGTCTTCTTGGTCTTTGATCTTAAGAATAATGGTCCTGACCAGGAGATCATTATATAATTCAACAACAACACTATATGATGATCAATTCTGATGGACGTGACCCTCTTCAACAATGAGATGAACCAGATCAGTTCCAATGGAGCAGAAATGAACTGAACCAGCTACGCCCAGGGAAAGAACTCTGGGAGATGACTAGGAACCACTACATAGAATTCCCAATCCCTCTATTTTTGTTTGCCTGCATTTTGGATTTCCTTCACAGGCTAATAGTACATTCTCTCAAAGTCCAATTCTTTTTGTACAGCAAAATAATTATACGGACACATATACATATATTGTATTTAACATATACTTTAGCATATTTTACATGTATTGGTCAACCTGCCATCTAGGGGAGGGGGTGGGGGAAGGAGGGGAAAAGTTGGAACAAAAGGTTTGGCAACTGTCAATGCTGAAAAATTACCCATGTGTATCACTTGTAAATAAAGAGCTATATATATAGAGAGAGAATAATGGTCCTGACAGAGGAAGCCCGTTTCTGAGTCCCTGGAGTGAGGCTGAGGGCTGGGTGGGTATGACTCAGAGTCCTTGAGGAAGGAAGGATAGGAGGAGAGACTCTCCACTGAGCGGTGAGTCAGGTGTGAGCTAAAACAGGTCACTTCTCAGGCCACACATTTTGTCACTAGTTTATTCTGGGAAAGTGAAACTGATTTGGGAGCGTCACTTTACTTGGAATTCTATTTCCCGGACCTTACTCCCCTTACTCTACAAGAGCAGAAGGGCTTGTGTTAAGTCGGTCTCTGGTTCTTTCTCATGACGAGCATGGGGGGGGGGGGGGGGGGGGGGAGGGCAGCTCTGTGATAGGGCAGGGTGTGGGAGGGGATCTGACCACTCTCTCCCCCTGCCCCTTTGGCTGTGCTGAGGAGGAGGGAGCAGACTTCGGGCCCCTGGCTGGGGCGATGGTTTGGGCTGGGGTAGGTTTGAGGTATCTCTGAGCCCTTGAGGATTTGTGACTTACCGGCTCTCAGAAGTGGAGGAAGCAGCAGCAGCAGCAGCAGCAGTACCGGGGAGGGCAGGGAGCCGTTCGGAGCCATCCGGATCCCTTCCGCCCCTCACCTTGTCAGTGGCTGGCTGTCCCCCCCTGGTTTTCCACCTCTGTTGCAATTCTCAGCACTTTCTTCTCTCGGAGCTCCAGGCTCCACCCCACTGAAATTTCTTTGAGTGGCTGTCTCTCCAGGAAGCCCAGCCTCCTGAGCCACTCCCATCTCCCTCGAGTCCTGCTTACTGGCCCGCTAGTTTTCACTTGCCTGTCTTCCCCTTCTTTCTGTCTGCTCTCTCAAATCTGAGAATCAGAGCACTGCAGGACCCGTGGAGCCCTCTGGGTAGAGGGTTTGGGTTCAAATCTCACCCCAGGCGGTTCCTCTATGACTGGGCACGTCATTCACTTCTCAGTGCCTTAGAATGCAAGAAACCCTCTTACAGCTTTGCTCCCAACCGAGCATCTCTGATGAGCAGAGACCACTGGCTCCCAGGGTGGCCTGTTTCACTTCTGGTTGGAAAAATTTCCCATATATCCAGCTGGGAAACTCCTTTCTGGCTTTCTCACTCACTTTGGTCGTCATTCTGCCCCACGGGGACTGCCACGTTACTTCATCACTTTTGTTCTAGAGCTTAATGGGCCTTACTGAACCAGGGATAGGGGTTTCCTCGCAAACATTTCCGGGGCTGGCTAGAAATCAGAAAGAAGAAATTCCTTCAAGTTATTTTTATACACTGCGGTCCCAGCCCATAGCACCAGAAATAATAAGGGGAAGTTACCAGGAAACAGATTTAATAGCTATATAAGGGGATGACTTCATACTTTGTTAGCACTTTAGATTTGCAAAATGCATTCTCTCGGTATCTCGCAAGGCAGATAGTATTTTATTCTCATTTCATGGCTTTTTTATTAAAGCTTTTTATTTTTCAAAACTTACGTGTGGACAATTCTTCGACATTAACTCTTTCAAAACTCTGTATTCCAATTCCCCTCTACTTCCCCCATGCCCTCCCTTAGATGGCAAGTTTACTCTCATTTTACAGATAAGGAAACTGAGGCCCAGAAAAGTTCAATAATTCACTCAAACTAATACAGCAAGAACTAGTCATATTTCAGTAGTGCTCAAAGTCTGCGAATCATTATCTGCCTTGGTGAGCTCCACAATGCAAGCGCAGTCACCCCCACATTATAAGTGAAGAAGAAGAGGTTCAGCATTTAAGTGACTTGACCAAAGTCATGCAGCTAATAAGGATTTTGTGGAGATGCATTTGAACTGAAATCTCTTAATTACAAACATTTTGGAATGTTAGTCCACACTTGGACTTGAATGGTGGATAGACCTATAGAAAGGGCACAAAGGATATTAAAGTGAGCAAGAACGGGAAAAGCGACTGGATTGGATCAAGGCCCATGGAAGAGTTTCCATTCAGAAGGTGATCTGATTGTATAGGCATTAACCGTCTTGCCAAGGGGTTTAGAATAATTTTGCCGTGTGAAGGCGAGATTCCTTGTTGGAAGAGAGCCCCTTGAGGAGACATTTGCTCTACTGAAATAAATGATTTTATTTTAAAAAAAATCAACAAACAATAAGCACAGCAGGCTCTTGTAGTCATCAGATCTTGTGTAATAGAGGTTCACTGTGGAATGTTGCTTTTGAAAGCCTGACTCTTTTCTGTATCTTTTAATACCTGTGCAATCTTATCACCTTCTGAGCGGAAACTCTTTCATGGACCTTGGTTCAATCACCAAGCTGATTTTTCCAGTTGCTTTTTCTGTTCACTTTAATGTCCTTTGTACCCTCTCTATAGACCTATCCATCATTCAAGTCCAAGGGTGGAAGCTTTACTGTTGCTCATGGCAAATCCAGGTTTGCTGTAAAAAGATTTACAGATTCTTTCCCCCCTTTTTCTCCTGTTTGTTATCCCTGCCTTTCATCCATAAATGCCCTTAATTCATCTGCTTACAAAGCTTTCTTTAAACTGGCTTAACTTCTCCTGTACTTCTTTTCTTTTTAATAAAGTGATAATGCTCATATGTTTTGGATGCCATATGTATATATTTGATATGCCTATAGACATATCAAATGCTTGTTAAGATATTTTTCAAACTCCTCTGGTATTTTTCTTAAGGCAATTGATTTATATTTATTTATATTTATATATATTAAATTTCCAGATGAAGTGATTATAGACTGTGTCTGTGTCCTATATACATACATATATATATAATAGCCTGTGTTCTGTGTCCTTTATATATATTTATATGTATTAAATTTTCAGATGAAGTTATTATAGCCTGTGTCTGGGTCCTTTTTTCAGCATTAAAAACTGTTGGAATACACGGGAGAGCTGTGGAATGATCCACAGCTATGGAAGCTCTCGGAGAATTGACCTGTAACAAAAAACTATTTGAAAATGTCAGGGTTAGGACATTTTAATTGCATGCTATGTTCCATGAATTGCCCAGTCACTATGTATTGAGTATCTGAGTTTTGTGAATTTGTGACTTCATGAGAAGAGAGTTTCGATTTGGGATTTTAGAGATGCAGCTTTTGTAACATTACTTTTTTAGTAACATAACTATACTTGATGCCCATGAAGGAGAGTGGTAGGGGTAGTTAGGGCATCTTCTGGTTGAACATTTTGGAATGTTAGCCACAAACATGCTCCAGAGAGAATCTGAAGCAGAGATTCTTTCTTCCTTCCATAAGATTAAAAAATAAATCTTATATTTATTTATTTAGGCTACATTTTGAATTGGGAAATAGACCTAATAGTGGTATTGATGGTTTAAAAGTATACACAGTTTTATAATCCTTTGGGCATAATACCAGAATGCTCTCCAAAATGCTTGGATCACTTTACAATTTCATCAACAGTATTTTAATAGCGTCCCAATTTTCCACATCTTCTCCAACATTTATCATTTTCTCCTTATATCATTTTAAGGTGCTTTTTTTTTGAGCGGCATTTAGGGTTAAGTGACTTGCTCGGAGTCACACAGCTAGTGAGTATTACATGTCTGAGATTCTATTTGAATTCAGATCTTCCCGATTCCAGGGCCGGTGCTCAATCCATGGTGCCATCTAGCTTCCCTGCCTGCTATCATTTGATCAAGTCTGATGGGTGTGAGATGATATCTCAAAGTTGCTTTAATTTGCATTTTTTTCTATCAATATTTGTTAAATATGTACAGTTCTTCTATACACATTTCTACATTTATCATGCTGTATCAAAAGGGAAAAAAATGAGAAAGAAACCACCACCACCAACAAAGGTGAAAATACTATGTTGTGATTCACATTCAGTCCCCATGGTCCTCTCTCTGAATATGAATGGCTCTCTCCATCCCAAGTCTATTGTAATTGTCTTGAAACACTTCTTTGTTCTTTTACAATCGAAAAGAACCAAGTCCATTACATCATATAATCTTGTTGTTGCTGTGTACAATATTCTCTTGATTCTATTAACTTCACTTAGCATCAGTTCATGTAAGTCTCTCCAGGCCTTTCTGAAATCAACCTGCTGATCATTTTTATAGAACAATGATATTCCATTATTTTCATATTATTCATCCATTCTCCAGCTGATGAGCATTCCTATTCTTTTCACTGCAAAAAGGACTGCTACAAATATTTTTGGACAAGTGGATCCTTTTCCCTCTTATGATCTCTTTGAGATATAGACCAATAGTGACATTTCTGGATCAAAGGGTATGAACAGTTTTATATTTCTTTCTTTGGGCAATATATCCAAATTACTCTCCAGATTGGTTAGATCAGTTCACAACTTCACCAATAATACATTAGTATCCCAGTTTTCCCACATCCCTTCCAACATTTATCATTATCTTTTCCTCTCAGTTTAGCCAACCTGATAGGTATAAGTGGTACTTTAGAGTTGTTTTAATTTTCATTCCTCTAATCAATAATGATTTAGAGTATTTTTTCATATGACTATAGATGGATTAAATTTCTTCATCTGAAAATTACCTGTTCACTTATCAATTTGGGGATAATTTATCAATTGGGGAATGGCTTGTATTCTTACACATTTGATTCAATTGTCTATATATTTTAGAAATGCCTCTATCAGAAACATTTGCTGTAAAATTCTCTGCCCTCCAGTTTTCTGTTTCCATTTTAATCTTGGCTACATTGGTTATATTTGTGCAAAAATTTTAAAATTAAATGTAATCAGAATTATTCATTTTTTGGATAATTCTTTGACCACAAATTCCTCTCCTTTCCAGATCTGATAGGCAAGCTATTCTTTGTTCTCCTAATTTGCTTATAATATTATACTTTATTCTAAATGTCCCCATTTTGACCTTATTATGATTTGGAGTGAAAAATGTTGGTCAAGGCCTAGTTTCTGCCATAATTATTTCCAGTGTTTCCAGCAATTTTTGTCAAATGATGAGTTCTTATCTCAGAAGCTCCATTTTTTGGGTTTATCAAATAGTAGATTACTTTAGTCATTGATAGGTCGTGTGAACCTAATCTATTCTACTTATCTACCACTCTATTTCTTAGTCAGTATCAGATGGTTTTGATGACTGCTGTTTTATAATAGAGTTTTAGGTGTGGTCTATTCTTTGCATTTTTTTCATTGATTCCCTTGGTATTCTTGACCTTTTCTTTTTCTAGATGAATTTTGTTATGATTTTTTTGTAGCTCTATAAAATATTTTGGGGGGCAGTTTTTTTTTTTTGGTTTGACACTGAATAAGCAGACCAATTTAGGTAGAATTGTCATTTTTGTTATATTAGCTCAGCCTACCCATGAGCAATTGATATTTTTCCAGTTGCTTAGATTTGTGGGAAAACTATTTTCTAATTGTGTTCATATAGTTCCTGGGTTTGTCTTGGCAGGTAAATAACAAATAGCTTTGATGATTATCACCTTATAATGCAGTTTAATATCTAGACCATCTTTCTTTATATTAAAAAAATTAATTCCTTTGATATTCTTGACCTCATTAAAATAGGTAAACTCTTCTTATAACATTTATTCTCTCATTACCTGTTTAACAATCAGAGTTGATTGCTACTCTCATGAACATCCACTCTTCTAAGAACATAGAAGCATTAAGTGGGTTCCATGAGGGATCGTTGGCATTTGAGAGTGCCACTGACCCTTTTTATTAATGATCTGCTGGAATGATTAATTATCTAGAAACTATGTAAAATTTTTTTTATATGTCACATTACAGTAATTAGACTTGGGAAGTTGGAGTCTAACAAGGAGACTGGGAAAGCAGAAAGGGGCCACTTTATAAAGGGCTTTAAATGCTCAATGGAGGAACTTACATTTTATTCTGGAGGTAATAGGGAGACCCTAGGGCTTCTTGAGCATCTGAATGCCATGGTCAGATTTATGCTTTAGAAAAATCAGTTTGGCACTTGTGTGGAAGATGTATTGGAATGGGTAGAGGTTTGAAGAAGAGAGACCAGTCAGAAGGCTAATGGCTTCTAATATAAGATGAAGAAAGCCTGCATCAGGGTGTTGGCTATTAGGGTGGAGAGAAGGGGATGTATGTGAAAGATGTTGTGAAGTTTAAAAAAAAAACCCCAAGATTTGATAAAGAGATAACTATATGGGGTTAATGGAAGGGAGAAGCTGAGATGACCCCAAGGTTGTAAGCTTGGGTAACTGGGAGGATGGATAACTGGTGACTTCAAGATTAAATAGGGAAAGGGGAAGATGTGGGGGGAAAGATAAGGAGTTGTGCTTTAAATATATTGAATTTGAGATGTCTATAGGACAATGTGAGATATCTGAGAGACAGATGTTACTGCATGAATGTTTCTCAGGAGAGGGACCAGGGCTGGGTACAGACATCTAGAATAAACTGTTTAGAAATGGTAGCTGAACTTAATGAAGGTGATGGGACCAACAGATGAGAGAGTATAGCGAGAAAAGGGAAAACAAGCATTGTGGTGAATCTCCAAGGTTAGTGGATGGGTAATGGATGTAGAAATAGCAAAGAAATCTTAGAAGAAACAGAAAGGGGAAGAAGCAAGGGAGAGCAGAATCACAAAAATCTACAGAGGAGAGAGAATATCCAGGAGAAAAAACATCAATAGTGTCAAATGAGTTCTCATGAAGGATGAGAATGGAGAAAAGACCAATTTGGTAATTTGGTAATTAAGAGATTGTTGGTAATTTTGGAGTCAGAAGTTCTATTTGAGTGATAAGGTCAGAAACCAGATGATAGAAGCTTCAGAAGAGAATGAAAGGAAAGGAAGAGGAAGTACAGACAATTGATGACTTTCTCAAATGGTTTAATCAGAAAGGGGAGAAGAGATATAGGATATACTTGGAAGGATGGATGGAGCAAGTGAGGGCTTCTTAAGGACAAGGAGACATGGGCATATTTATAGCCAGCAAGGAAGGAACCAGTAGACTAGTTAAGAGTGAAAATTTGGGAGGGGGAAATAGTGAGGTCAATTTATAGGTGCAGATGGGACAATAAGTTTGAAGGTACATGTAAAAGAGGTTTCCTTGGCAAGGAGACAATTCATCCCTTCAGGAGAGAGAAAAGTTATTAGGATTGGGTCTGACTCAGCCTGACATTCTGTTAATTCATATGTAATGAGTCAGAATGAAGCACTCATAAGTCATTCAATAGTTAACAAAACATTTTCTTACTCAAAGCACAGAAATGATACTTCAAGATACTTCAGCACTTATATGGCTAGACTGTGACCTTCTCCTTTTCTCCAAAAGGAAACATCTAGTCATTAAGGCAGGGTATGGGGATTCACAGGGTCTTGGAATATCTTTCAATTCTAAAGGGTCTCAATTCCATGTGAAGGATGCCGAGGCTACCAGGAAATTGCATCCAGGGAAATGACATCACTGTGTGGTGGACCCAATCAATATAATTTGTGACTTCCTCCTTATGTGGAATGAGAAGGGTCATCAAGGAGGCAGGGTGGATAGTGAGTGGGGATAATCCAGCATTAGGGTTTGGAGAGGTTTAATTGGCAACAGAACAAAGAGCAGTGAGGGATTGTAAAGCATAGAGCAAGACTGAATGAGAAAAAATTATGATTAGATAAAGGAATTCAATTTTCTCAGGGCAAAGAATTGGAAACTGAGGGGATACCCAGCAATTGGGGAATGGTTAAATAAATTATAGTATGTAATGGGATATTATTGTTCTATAAGAAATGATGAGCAGGATGTACTCAGAAGAACCTGAAAATCCTCCATGAAATGAAGCAAAGTGAAATGTACTGTATACAAAGTAATAGCAATGTTGTGGGATGATCAGCTGTGATTGACTTTGCTATTATTATTATTATTTTTGCTGAGGTGATTGGGGTTAAGTCACTTGTCCAGGGCCACATAGATAGGAAGTGTTAAGTATCTAAGGCCAGATTTGAACTCAGGTCCTCCTGACTTCATGGCCAGTGCTCTATCCACTGCACCACCTCGCTGCCCCTTTGACTTTGCTATTTTCAACAAAACAATGATCCAAGACTATTTTAAAGGACTTATGATAAAAAATGCTATTCACACTCAGAGAAAGAACTGGTTCTGTCTGAATACAGATTGAGACATACTTTTTTTTACTTTACTAAAATTTTTTTTGGGGGGAGATGTGATGACAGTGTATTTAAAATCAGCAGGAGTCAGGAATTCAGGTTAGGGGAAAATCTTCAATCTTTATTCTTAGTGGAGGTGAAGGGGGATTGGAGGTGAAGAGGGATTGTGATAGCATTGTGAGCAGCTGCGACAAGAAGCCAGCCAGCAGTCTATCCCCGCCTCTCTTCCTGCCCCTCTGCTTCCACCCACCAAAATCATCATTTCCGATACAACACATCAGGACTTGCACAAAGAGTGGGTGGGGGCCATTCTTTCTCCAAGCATATATATTAATAGAGTATGGTCCAATTACTATTTAACCTCAGTGCTTGGGACCTCAGTGCATCAATTCAAACTGCAGCCCATTACATCTCCCACTTTCTTTTGTTTTAGAACACAGGCGGTCATGCCATCCCTGACTCCTCAGGGAGGTCAGAGCCCTCAAGGGGAGGTGATCACATCCTCCCTGACTTCTCAGGAAAGGAGGTGAAAGCACCAAAAAGGAGGTGATCATGACCCCCTTGACTTCTCAGGAAGGGAGATGAAAAGCACCAAAGATGAAGTGGGGGTTGCTAGCGGGTTTCTGGGCTGAAGAGTCTTATTATGCACAAACCCATCAGCATGGGAGATATTACACAAGCACATAGCAATAATGCAGAGGCTATTAGTGATGACCCTCCCCTCAGTCCGTGCAGGCTTGATGTGGTGTAACGAATATGAATTGTACACGCAAGTAGCGGTATAACAAACAATATAAATCAATATGGTGTTGTAAAAGATTGCCAGAAGTCCTAGAAGGAGGGTATGTAAACAGCAGTCACACATACGCCTTCTTCAGCAACCAAGAGATAGCCCAAAACCAATCTATTGTCCATTGCTTCACATGTCAGGGAATCCAATGATCCCCCTCAAGTTTTTGAAGTCCTGCAAAAGTCTTTTTATGTATTAGGGAATCCAATGATTCCAGCAGATTTTGAAGTCCTGTAACCGTCTTATCATTTCTCAGAAAATCCAATGATTCCGGAGGGCTTTTAAGTCTTATGTCTCAGAGAATCTAGTGATTCCTGAGGGTTTTCAAGTCCTACAACAATCTCATGTCTCAGAGAATCCAATGATTCCTGAGGGTTTTCAAGTCCTACAAGAATCTTATCATGTCTCAGAGAATCCAATGATTCCTGAGGGTTTTGATGTCCAACAATTTTCGATGTCCATGAGTCAAACGCTATAACTGCCATGCTCTTTCAGTGGTGGGCACAGTCAGCAACGGAACCACCTGATATTTCTTGGGTCTTCTCCTTCGTTTCAAGGGTCTGCTCCATCTCCCTCCAATGGACAAGGTGAATACGGCTCATTGGCACTCATCTGATTCCTTCTCCACCTGTAGAGATACAAGCAAACCCTCTCCAGATAGGCAGTTAGCCTATCTGGTCCCTTCCATTCACCACTTTCTGGGTCTCTTCACATCACCTGGTGATTATCTAAAGATACTGGACCTGCTTGCACTGGACACTGCCCTTTCAGGGAATTATGAAACCTGTCTGCCAGAGCCAGTCGGTTTTCATCAAAAACCAAAAAAGTAATACTATAAAAAATAGTATAAAAATAGAGTTAAGTTTAGAAGTTCTCTAGCATTACCTGTGGCTCCCCCTTTCTTTTGTTTTTGGAGGAGCTTCTTGATAAATCTATTTCTTCTCTCTACTATTGCCTGCCTTTGAGGATAGAATGGTTTGCCATTTGTGTGTGAAATCTGATAACTGTGCGCAAAAGCATGCAAAATATTTGGAAGGATATGTAGGTCTATTATCTGTTTTTATTGCTTGTGGCACACCCATAAATGCAAAGGCCTGTGTAAGGAATTCAGTGACCACCTGAGCTGTGTCTTTTGCTGCTGGTACTGCAAAAGCAAATCTTGAGAAAGTGTCCATGGTAATGTAGCCACATAGAAGAGAGAGATGGCCAAAGGATTTATAATGGGTCACATGCATCTGCCAAATTTCACTGGGCCTCAAACCACAAGGATTTTTCCTTGGAGGGAGGATAGGAGCATGGAAAGAGACAAGCCATGCAGGTTTTTACTGTGCTCCTCGCTTCCTCTTTTGTTATCCCAAACTGCAGACATAAAACTCATGCAGCCTGATGATATTTAGAATGAGAGGAGAATTGTGCATAGGTCCCCCTTAAGGATAGCCTGGCTATTACATAATTGGCTATGGGTTTTTGAAAAAAAAGTTTCTAAGGACCAACAATTTTTACAGATGTGTCCAAATGTAACCTTGTACTGTATATTTTCCTGATTTAGCTATAAGTCTTGGGAGGCCTAAATTAGGGGAGTGTAGGCTAACATTGTGAGAAGGTGATCTGCCTCTGAGTTTCCATAAAAAATAGATCCTGGAAGATCAGTATGAGAAGGGATATGCAAAAGGTAATACTTACCTGGGCAGCTTCGCACTTGCTCTTGAAGTTCCTTAAAGAACTGAAATATGTTAGAGGCTACAAATTTTATCTGGGCTATGGCAATTTGTATCATACCTACTGAATAAGCCGAATCAGATATTATGTTTACATCTCCTGGGTAATAAGTAAGGGCTAGAATAATTGCATACAACTAATTCTGCTGCGTAGACTGAAAGGAAATTCTGACTACTCTTTTTATAGCTAAGTCAAGAAAATATACAGCACAAACATTATGCTTGAACACATCTGTAAAGATTGTTGGTCCTTTAAGAGGGATCTTAGAAACCTTTTTTTTCAAAAACCCATAGCCAATTATGTAATAGCTAGGCTGTCCTTAAGGGGGACCTGTGCACAAAATTTGGAGCCTTGGCCAATAAAATTTGCCATTTGAATGATTTCACAGTATACATTAATTTGTACATCAGTATAAAAAATATATCTTGTTAGGTCCTATCCAAGATAATTATATTACTCGTTTAATGGCCTTTAACAAGATTCTAGCCACAAGCACTGGCTAAGAGCTAAGCCTTTGGTCTGGTTGTGCTGAGAGGGTTACTCACTATATTACATTGTTTTCTTGATGAAGGACTCTATAGGTGTCTCTTTTGTAGCAAAAACTGATATTTCCAATGGCTTTTTGGTGACTCTCAACTACATTGGATAAAGCCAGTTCAACCTCCCTCAAAGCTCCTTTGTAAGTTGATGAGGGGAGTCCAAAGTAGTGTCTTCCCTTACGATGTCATACAATGGTTGTAGTTGATGAGTAGTTAAGTCTAACACTGGATGCATCCATTAGATATCTTCTATAAATTTCTTCTAAAAATCTTTCTATGAATTTCAACTTCTCCATTCTTTTTTTTTAGCTGAGACAACTGGACTTAAGCGACTTGCCCAGGGTGACACAGTTAGGAAATGGTAAGTTTCTGAGACCAGATTTGAACTCAGGCACTCCTGACTTCAGGGCTGGTGCTCTATCCACTGAGTCACCTACCTGTCCCAAGACTTCTTCATTCTTAAAGAAAGTTTTTGTATCATAAATACCTTGGGTTATACTTCAGATCCTAGATATTGAAAAGGAGCATGCCTTTGAAATTTTTCTGGGGCTGCAAACAATTGGTAGTTCCTTAGTGTTACTATGGTCTTTTGTAGGCATGCTTCTAATATCAGGGCCACATCCAAAGATATCATCCATATAGTGTAATAGTATAACTTGTAGAAACGCTTTCCTTACTGGGGCAAGAGCAGCAATCACATATGTGTGACACATGGTGGGGCTATTTTTCATTCCTTGTGGTAAAACTGTCCATTCAAATCTTTATAAGGCTCAGCTAAATCCATACTGAGCACTGAGAAGGCAAATCTTTTCATATTCTCTCTATCCAGAGGGATAGAATAGAAGCAATCTTTAATATCTATAACCCAAAGAGACCATTCTCTAGGCAACTGAGTAGGGGGTGGAAGCCCAGACTACAGAGTTCTGATTATCTCCATTTGTTAATTTACTTTCTTCAGATAGGTTAACATTCTCCATTTCCCAAAATGGAGAATTTCTTTTTTATAGCAAATACAGGGGAATTCCAAGGACTCAGAGAAGGTTGTAGATGTCCTTGGTCAAGTTGCTCTTGAACTATATCTAATAAGGCCTGGATTTTTTCAGTGGTTAAGGGCCACTGTTCCACCCAGTCCTGTGAATTAACTTTCCATTGGATGGGAATAGGGGTAAGGCTGGCAGACCTTCAACAGCAACTCTGCTTAAAAAGCTGAAGTGTAATCATAACTGTGGCAAAATGTCTCTTCCCCACAGTTGATGGGGATTTGTTTAACTACAAATGGGACAAATACTCCCAATTTTATCTTTAAACTTCCATCTCAAAGGGGTGACACAAAGTTCATCTGATGTAGATCCTCTTATGCCAGACATGTAGTTGTTTGCTGCGGTCTTTGGCCAATGGTGCTTCTAATAACCATGTGATCTGCACACATGTCTACCAGCCCCTTCAGTAGTATACCATTTGCATAAATAGTGAGCATAGAACCATTAGCTGTAACAGCTGCAGTTTAGAATATTCCTGGATTTTGTTGTCAGGGATCAAAATCTGGGTAAATATTACCAAATTGCATATCAGGAGTGTGTATCATGAGGCCTGAGGTCACTACTTCTGCTTGGTGATAGATCACACATTGTCTACCTATTTTAGTGAGTGGGATATTAGTAACGTGCTCCCCAGTTTCCCAGATTAGTGTATGGATAGACACTGTTTTGTTAGCACTCTAAGGGGTGAAATGGTCAAGCCTACTGTGTGTGGAGGCAAAAGATCTATAGGCTGGACAGGGACAGATTTCACCTCTCCAGGGAATATCTTAGTAGTTCCAGCTATATACAACTCTATTCATCCCAACTGTAATCCCCTTCCCCAATTGGCATGTTTCTCTTCTAACTGATCATGTTGGAGTACTGAATTTTTAAAGATTGTCTGGGTGAAGTAGCAGCTGCCATCAAGCCCCAAAATGTTTTGTGCCTGGGACCCTGGAGCCAAGCCCTGCCTTCCATTTCCCTGAGCCAATCTACATTTTGATGCCCAGTGGAAACCCTTGTTACATTTTGGACATGGGACTTTAGGTCTTGTTCCTCTGCCCTATTCTTTTACTTTATTATTATTATTATTATTATTTTGCCAATATTGAGCTTTCAAATGCCCTGCTTTACTACACTGAAAGCACCAAAGGGTTTCCTTGGAAGTTCCTCCCTGAGAGGGTCCCTGTTTTCCCATGTTCAGGTCTTGAAAAGCCTATATCATAATCTGGGCATAAAAAGTATGTGTGCCCACTGTGGCGTAGCGCCTTATGATCTCATCTAAAGAGGCATCCTTTTCCAGCCCTAATATATCTCTTCTACAATCCTCATTAACATTTTTTCTCTAGTCTTATCGTAATTTCTGTTGCTTCATTTTATCCAATGGTTCATGTGATCACTGTCTGCAAAGGCCCCACAAAATCAGCAAAGGATTCATTGGGACTTTGCACTATTTTTGTGAAGGCTTTCCCTTTATCTTGTTTTCCTGGGAAGGTGCACTATACTTTGGTAGCAGCAGAAGCCATTTGCTCATATGCTATCAAAGGATAATTAATCTGAACTAAAGTGTCTGCATAAGGACCTGTACATGTTGGTTGGTCAAAGGTGACTTGAATATTAACTCCAGGCTGCCTGTTTCATTAGGCTTGTGTTCAACAGAGTTCAGTATACTCAGAAAGCCACAACAGGGTCAGTCCAAATTCTAAACATGTTTTTGCTATGGATTTCCAATCATTAGGACAGGATTTCATAAGCCAAATTCTCTAACAGCATCCTAGCATAAGGTGATGTAGGCCCATAGAGGGTGCAAGTCTTTTTTCCAATTTTTGATAATTTCTAGATCAAAAGGAGTATGTCTTCTCTTGATGTGACCCAGGGGCCCATTAGGATCCAGTTCTTCAATTACAGCATATACTTCCATTCAATCCAAACATATCCCATCCTTCCTCTCTTGCCTTAACCAGTGTCTCTTGTAATTGGGACATAGGAGGAGGATAAGATGGTGGGGCGGGTGGTGTTGATGGTGCCATTGCCCTTCCTGTTTTTCCATCTCCTGCTCACGAAGATGGAGTTGAGGGAGGAGAATTTTTGAAAAAGTAGTGGGTCAGGAAGTGGGTGATTTACCAGGTATAGGGGGAAGTGCCATGCCCTTCAAATCTAAAGCTGTCATTGTTTTTGTTCAACTTGCTGCACCCTTTAGAGTTGTCAGCACCATCTTTTTGTTTATTTTCCTCATCTTCTTTTGTTCGGCACTTTTGACTAAAAGGCTCCCCCCCCACTTCCCCTTTTCTTGTGATAATATGTAGGATCTCTCAAAGCTAATTTTGTTACATTGTACATAAGGAATATATGCTTGGGGACTGAGTCAAGACCCATAATCTGGTCATATTCAGTTAGTTGTTCTCTCACTATTTTCCACTTCTCTGACTCCAGGATTCCCTCATTAGGCAGCCATGGAGACATGCACTTCACAATCTCTAAGAACTCAGTGATCTGCTTCTGAGTTACTAACAAACCTTGCTCTTTTATTAACCTAACCTAGCCTTTTTTATACTTCCCTTGAGAGGGAGGCTTCTTTCTTAGTGCTTGCCCCATTTTGGCCGGAAAAGAAAAGTGACTAGATTAGCCCTTACCAAATCTTCCTACTGCCCAATTATAGTTACCCTGTTTCTAGGGTAGTGGGAATTCCCCACCCAAACTCACACTGTTCACATCAGCCGAGCTGCTGGGTGCTCCACGTTGGGCGCTAATTGTCCACATCTGCTCATGGGAGGACTTTGGTACCAACCTGAGCCCTGATCTTGGGTGAGGAGTGAAGAGGTGGAACTCAGGAAGCAGGAGTCTGTTCAGTCAAAGAAATCCTCAGTCTTATATACCATATGCTTACATAATACATTTACATAACTATAGGATACTGCACATATGCCAACTGAAGGATACCGTGCGTGCACAACTGCATAAACAACTTGCTCTTGTGTGCAGTTATTTCCTTGCCAGGTCAAAATAACTTTGCTTCGAGTACAACACAGGTTTTCACACCTCTGACTTCTCAGGAAGACCAAGATGTCCTTGGGAGTATGGGGAGCCAAACCAGACCAGTCAGCAGGGATCCTTACTGGACCAAAGGGTTTTATGCCTTGATCAGGGTTCCCCACTATCTGTGGCCCTCAACACTTCACCTCCTTGTGCCTTAATTTACACCCATAACCTTACCCCCCCACCTCAGACCAGCCCATTGCTCATTTCTCCACATGATCATATTTGACTTGCTTAATAAAGATCACTCCTGACTTTTACATAAACAATATCAATAGCAACAACAATAACCAGGACTGAATACAGTTTTTTAAAATTTAGTGTTTAGAACTCCAAATGTACTTCCTTGTTCAGACTCAGATTCTGTTACCCTTTTGGTTATCATATCACACTGTTGCCTCATATAGAATTTATGTGGTAATCCATGTGTGATATGTTGTGAAGTATCAAAGATCAATTTGTGAGGTGGTCATTTGGAAAGTCAGCTCATACCTGCTAGGCCAAGGGTAAAAATCCAGTCTAGGAGTTTGAATGAAATATTTTATTTTATTTCGAAGGGAGGAGGCACCGTAGGGGGCAGGGTCAACACTTTTTATCCCTAATGCAAATACCCCCTCCCACCACTGACCCTCATCCTTATTGGCTGAGGATCTTACATTCTAAACTTGGGAACTACCCAAGAAATTGAACTTGACCAATAAGTACAAAGTTGCCCATAACAAGGGGACTTAAGTATGCCCTTAGGGGATAGCAGGGAGGCGACTTAAGTATGCCCTTGACTTGATGCTTAAAGTCCTTCAGGCCTACTCCAACTCTGAAATAGATGAAGCCTTATTCAATTTTCCCAACTGTCTTGAAAGATCTCACCTCATCTCGTTCAGTTC
This sequence comes from Sarcophilus harrisii, assembly GCF_902635505.1. Taxonomy (NCBI): domain Eukaryota; kingdom Metazoa; phylum Chordata; class Mammalia; order Dasyuromorphia; family Dasyuridae; genus Sarcophilus; species Sarcophilus harrisii. The sequence goes on from NC_045428.1 coordinate 593,830,570, forward strand.
CCCCTCTTATTTGTACACTGAGATCTCTTCAAATTCTGGTAGCCTAATTTCACATTCCCTATCGAATTCCTCATCCTCTTCTGGCTCCTGTTTGGTCCTCTTGGACCATTGGTTCCCATCCTTTTAACACCATCAATCTAACAGACCCTTCAGCTTTCTCTTCCAATCTAATCATTCTAGAAAATGAGTTTTGGACTATTCTGGTTATCAATCAGATCAAACAAGGTATGCAGATAGGGAGTAATAACACTAAGAGCTATAAGGCCAAACCAAAGGAGCTGCTCCCACCAAGCCAGGACCACCAGGAAGTATTGAACGGTGAGGTCCAGGTCTGTACAGGAACATGAGCAAGTTTCCTAATGTTCTTAATGATTTCTTTTACTAGATTTCCATTGTCATCAATCTTTATACAACAAATATACTAATTTAGTTTCACACAAACTCTCCCTTACTCAGCCAACAAATAATCCAGCACAAGTCTGTGTCGTAAAACAGCCTCTCTGGTTTGAGGAGCTTGGTCAGCCAAAAGATCTGGTGCCTCAGCCGTAATCTCTACAACTGCTTGAAACTTAATTATTCTGTTCAACATATATATTGGGGTTCTATATCCCCAACTTCTGAATGAAATATTTTAATTAGCCACCAAATAGGATTGGGACATAAACCAATCTTTTCCAATCCAGTAGCCATTGTTGAGTTTTCCAAATATGTTGGCATATTGAGAGCAGCACTTCAACAGCATTATCTTTTTATGTTTTAAATAGTTCATATGGAATTCTGTCACCTCTACTAGCTTTATTGTTAGCAAGACTTATTTGACTTCAGTCTCCAGGATGTCTGGCTTTAGGCTGTAATCATGCCATTATAGTTATCGATGATGTTAAGATCTTTCCTCTGTAGTTCTTTTATGTATTATTATTATTATTTTTTTGCTATCTTGTCTTAATTTCTTCAGATTCTGGAACAATTTCACTCTTTTTGAACTCCAAAGACGTTGTGCTCAAGATTCTGTAAACTAGACTTCAGCAATATGTAAATCAAGAATTATCAGATTATTTTCTTTTAAAAATTTATTTATTTACTTATAAAGCATAGGTATGTCTCATTCACCCTTGTAAAATCTTTTGTTCCAAATTTTCTCCACCTTCCTCCCCCCCCCCACTATCCTTATTGTTTTGAGTGTACCAACCAACTTAGTTGGTTGAATGTAAGATTCAGCATGTTACATATGTTGAAATGCATGTTAGATCCAATATATGTTTATATATTTATACAGTTATCTTGCTGCACAAGAAAAATCAGATCAAGAAGGAAGGAAAAGAAAAACTGAGAAAGAAAACAAAATGTAAGCAAATGACAACAGAGGGAGTGAGAATGCTATGTTGTATTTCACACTCTGTTCTTAGGGTTCTTCCCTGGATGTAGATGGCTCTCTTCATCACTGCACAAGTGGAACTGGTTTCTATATTCTCACTGTTGAAGGAGCCACGTCCTTCAGAATTGGTCATTGTATAGTCTTGTTGTTGTTGTGTATAATGATCTCCTGGTTCTGCTCATTTCACTTAGCATCAGTTCATGTAAGTCTCTCCAAGCCTTTCTTTTTTATTCTTTCTTTTTTTTTTTTTTTTTTACAGTGTGATTGTTTTTATTTATTTATTTTTTAATTAAATAACTTTTTATTGACAGAACCCAGGACAGAGTAATTTTTTACAACATTATCCCTTGCACTCACTTCTGTTCTGATTTTTCCCCTCCCTCCCTCCACTCTCTCCCCAAAGATGGCAAGCAGTCCTATACATGTTAAATAGATTACAGTAGATCTTGGATACAATATATGTGTGTAGAACCGAACAGTTCTCCAAGCCTTTCTGAAATCATCCTGCTGGCTGTTTCTTATAGAACAATAGTATTCCATAGCATTCATATACCACAATTTACCCAACCATTCCCCAACTGATGGGTATCCACTCAGTTTCCAGTTTCCTGCCACTAAAAAGAGGGCTGCCACAAACATTTTAGCACTTGGGGGTCCCTTTAAGATCCTTTTGGGATATAATCCCAGTAGAAACACTGCTGGATCAAAGGATATTCAGTTTGATAACTTTTGAGAATAGTTCCAAACATTTCTCCAGAATGGTTGATTTGTTCAATTTCACCAACAATGTATCAGTATCTCAATTTTCCACATCCCCTCCAACATTTGTCGTTATCTTTTCCTATCAGCTAAGGTGATCCGACAGGTATGTAGTGGTATCTCAGAGTTGCCTTAATTTGCATTTCCCTGATCAGTAGTGATTTGGAGCACCTTTTCATGTGACTACATATAGTGTTAATTTCTTCATCTGAGAATTGTCGGTTCATATCCATTGACCATTTATCAATTGGAGAATGGTTTGGACTATTACAAATTTGAGTCAATTCTCTATATATTTTAGAGATGAGGCCTTTATCAGATCCTTTGGATATAAAAGTGTTTTCCTAATTTTTGAGCAAACTAGTTTTCAAAGAGTCAGAGGAACTAGTGACCAAATTGCCAGTATTCAGATTATGGAGAAAACAAGAGAGTCCTAGAAAAACATCTACTTTTGCTTCATTGACTATACTAAAACCTTTGATTGTGTGTATCACAACAAAATGTTCTACATCCTCATGGGAGTACCAGGTCATCTTGTCTCCTGCAGAACCTGCGTGAAGGTCAAGAGGCAACAGTTAATACTGAACATGGAACAGCTGATTGGTTTAAGATTAAGGAAAGGATGAAGGATTAAGATTAAAGTAAAAGAGTACAATAAGGTGATACCCTATCACTTTATTTATTTAACCTATGTGCAGAGCATATAATGTGAAATGCTAGATTAGATAAATAAAAAACAAGAATTAAGGTTTTTGGAAGGAATAAATACCAACAATCTCAGCTATACAGATGATATATAGTGGTATATAGATGATACCACTTTGAAAGTAGAAAGTGAAGAGCAATTAAAGGTCCTTTATTAGGGTGAAAGAGGAGAGTATAAAAGCTAGCTTGAAGCTTAACATCAAAAATACTTAGATCTTGGCAAATGATCCTATCACTTTAGGCAAACGGAGGGAGGAGAAATGGAATCAGCGTCGGATTTTCCATTCAAAGATCTTTGCAGATTGAGACTGAAGCTATGAAACTAAAAGGTTTTTGTTTCTTGTAAGGAAATCTGTGACAAATCTGGACATACTGGATATACTGGACAATTACTGGACTACTAAATAAATAAATCTGGCATACTAAAAAGCAGAGAAATTACCTTGTTGTAAAGTTCTATTATCAAAGCCATGGTTTTTCTAGTAGCAATGCATGGCTATGGGAGTTGGATTGTAAAGAAATCTGAGTGCCACAGACTTGATGCTTTGAATTGTTGCACTCATACAAGACTTTTGAGAGTCTCTTCAACAGCAGGGACATCAGAGCAGCTAATACTTAAAGAAACTAATTTGGGCTATTCACTGGAAGGTCAAATACTGAAGCTGAAATCACACATGATGAGAAAATGGAACTAATGAGAAAATATTCTGACATTGGGAAAGATTGAAGGCAAAAGGAAAAAAGGATGGCAGAGGATGAGATGGATAGAGTATCATGGAAACAATATGCCTGAACTTAGACTTTGAGAAGCTAGGGGAGGATAAAAGGGTTTGGCATGTCCACAGGTTCACAAAGAGTTGGACACACTGAACCAAAAATGTCCTACCTGGACCACAAGATAGTGCAGTGACTAGATCATGATACTGGAGTCAGGAAGACCCGAGTTCAAAAGTGGTCTCAGATACTTACTAGCTTGTAAACCTGTATAAGTCAGTTACCCTGTTTTACTCATGTGTAAAATGGATTGGAGAGGGAAATTACCCTCTATTCTATTATCTTTGTTAAAAAAAAAAACTCTGATTGGGATCAAAGGGAGTCAGATGTAACTGAAATAACTCAACAACAGTGTTCTACTTGAGTAAGCTCTTTTAAGAGGCTGCAGTATCTCTACTGGATACCAGAGGGCACTAGAAACATTTAGTTGGCATAAAGTGTCTCATAAATCCTGATTGTTCCAAGTTTAGCCTAAGAGAGGAAATATTGATAAAGCATTAAAATATGGAATCCAATTTATTATGCTTTGGTTCTACCTCCCTTTAAAGGTATTATTTCTTTTCTTGAGACTCAGTATATGATCATATAATTTATTATACAGTATAAACTAAAATGGAAGACATGCAAAGCACTCCTTGGCCCCAATAGAGACATGATGCCCACTTCACTCCTAGATCTTTGGTAAAGAGAAGTCATAATACCCATAGCCAGGAGAAGGACATTTAATTTCCCTTCTCAGATTCATGGTTTCAAGCATATCAGAGAAGATGTGACTTTGACTTAGTTCACCAGCCCGATAGTGAACAAGAGTCCTTGTAGCTGTAGTTCTTAATTAATTCTTGTAGACACTACGTAGTCATGGCACAGCATTTGTTCCTGTCTGCTTAAAGGAAACCTCATGGTTTGTCTCTCATTCTCCTGGGCCTGCTACCAGAAGTTTGAATGGGAAGGGAAGAGGTTGACCACAGACAGTACCTCCATTTTTCATGCTTTATTGGGGCTCCTATCCCCATGATGGGAGATATCTCAGAGTTTTCTTTCTTTTTTTTTTTTTTAATGCGTCAATCCTTGAGCCCAGAGGTAGGTAAAAAGGCAAAGTTTTCTCATGCAAAAATATTTTCCCATTCCCCCATTATAACTTCTTTTTTCTTTTCAGAAACTATTGGCTAGCCTATTTGCCATCTTATTGTTTTGAATTGACTTTTTGAACCCAACAGTAGGGACTTTGCATTTATGCTCATTACATTCCATCTGCCCCAAGATTCTGGTGTTTTTGAATTTGTCTCTGTCATACATACACTAACACTCTCTCCTGACTCCATACCATTTGATAATTGTATGTTTATGATCACTGATAAAAATGTTGAACATTACAGAATTAAGGACACTGGAGAAGTCCCTACTGACTGACATCAACCCATGAGTCTCCATCATTTGGACCTTGTATTTACTATTGGGTGTGGTCATTTCTAGAGCATTTAGTCTTATTCTTGTTTTTTCAGCTCATAATAAAAGACCTTTGTGATACAAAGTCCTCACTTTATGTAAGGGAGACTGACTTACAGTGTCACTCCAGTAGTAAGCAAGAAAGCCGGGATTCAAACTAGGTTCTCCAAATTGTACATCAGGGAAACTTAATTCTGTAGTCACATAGAGTCTGAGACAGAGCTGGACCTCCTGGTTCTTTCCACAATGCTATGCTGTGCTTCCTGAAAATGGTGGGCCAAGGCAAATCATGCCCAGCCTGCTCAGAGCCCCATTCACTCTCCCTTTTGTCTTCCAGCGAGGCAGGGAAAAGGCTGGGTTTGGGGAACTGAGTATCTAGAACTAGCAGTTTGCTGGCAGGTAAGACATTTCTTGAGCTGAACTCTGTGTTGCGTGCCTAGAGGGACTCACACTTATGATATGATATCCAATGTGTTCTGGTACCTGAAGTGTTGGCCTTTGGGCCACACTCAGGGGAGCCAGTCGAAGGGTATGTGATTGTGGATGGATGGTCAGAGACAAGAAGAGAAAGGGGATTCTCTCTCTCTCTCTCTCTCTCTCTCTCTCTCTCTCTCTCTCTCTCTCTCTCTCTCTTCTTTCTCCTCCTCCTTCTCTTCTCTCTCTGTCTCTGTCTATCTCTTTTCCTGTCTCCCTCTCTGTCTCTCTCTGTAGGAGGTAGAACCAGTTTCTGCAGGGCTGGGTTGGGCCTTCAGAGTGACTAGACTGAGTCTGTAGGGCTCCTAGGAATCATTGAGTATAATCCTTACATTTTGCAGATGAAAAAACTGAGGTTCAGAGAAATAGGATGATTTGCCCAAGATCACAAAGCCAAGTAGAAAAGTTTTAACTTGAACCCACATCTTTTGACCCCAGTCAGGGTTATCCCTGTGATATCACACTGATTGATTTACTGCTTTTATCAGGCTGGTCCTTCTATTCCTTTGCTTCCTTGAGCTCACTTGGGACAGAAGTGGGCCAGTGTTACTATTTTATTAGGCCAGAGCAGGGAAGCAGAGATGTCCTGCCCACAGCCCCAGTCTATCCCTGCTGCCCCAGGCTTTCGGAGAAGTCTAGAAATGTACAACATTCACGCTCCTACCCTGGCATTCAAAGCCCTCCTGTCTTCTGTCCTTTTTGCCTACGCTCAATACTCTGGGTGACTTTTTGAAACTTTAGCAGGACCTGTGCTCTCCTAGCACCGAACCTTTGTTCACACAGTTGCCAGGAGTGACCTTCCTTTCCACCTCCTCTAGGAAGCAGTCCCTGATCTCATCCAGCAGCTTGTACTTCTGTAATAATCCCAGTAGAGTGCTGGGTCTGAAGTCAGGAGAACTCATTTTCCTCAGTTCAAATCCAGCCTCAGACACTTCCTAGTTGAATGACTCTGGACAAGTCACTTCACCCTGTCTGCCTCAGTTTCCTCATCTGTCAATGAGTTGGAGAAGGAAATGGCAAACCACTGTAGGGTCTTTACTTAAAAAACCCCAATTGGAGTCACAGAGAGTTGGATGTGGCTGACCAAGGAAACGTGTCATTCTGTATGTTCCAGTTCTCTCTGCATTTTTTTATTCCTAATTAGACTATGAGCTATATTGGGACAAAGAACGGCTGTAAATTAACTCTCCGTGTTCTGCATACAGTAGGCTCTGGAAAGTTTTTTTTTTTTATCAAATTGAACTGAATTGGATTTCAAAGCAAGGAGGGATTTGAGAGCTCACCTAGTCCAACTTGTTCAGAGAGGGAAAGCAAGTTATCCAAGGGAGCACAGCAAGTTGTTCATTCCAGGCCTGGAATCCTGACCTGGTCCCTGGTCCCACTTTCTTGAGCTGCCTCTTAGCTTCACCCAAGCTGAATCTCAGTTTATCCTTCACTCTTCTTTCTGTAATTTGCCCTGTTCCTTCCTGGTCTTTCCTTCCCATGTGGCCTTGGGGTTAGACATGGAGATGGCCAAGTCCACATGTTTACAGGCAATAAGACTGCGATTTCTGGTTAGAACGAAGATGGATGCTCATCGGGCTCCTTCTTTAATATGAGGGGATGCAATAAGAGTGTGTCCAGATTTCTTTCAGCCTGCCGTTCTTTCTTCTCCATTGTAAAGGTCCTTCTGAGCCCTAGCACTCTCTGTTCTAAGCCCCCTCCCAGCCCTGATATCCCCTATTCTAAGCCCCCTCCCAGCTCTGACATCCCCTATTCTAAGCCCCCTCCCAGCCTTAGCATTCCCTGTTCTAAGGCTTCTCCCAGCCCTGACATCTCGAGTTCTAAGGCTCCTCCTCCCTCTGATGTTGTCTAACATCCCTCCTAGTCCTGACATTCTACGTTCCACATTTTAAGTCTCGGTTCAAGTTTCCTTCCCCTTCCTTGTCTGAATTTTACCTTCTGGGCTGAAGGGCTGGTGTTCCAGGCTCAGAAACATCCACACCGACTGTTTCTTCCATTTCTGCAAAGGAGAGGGGAGAGGGAAGTTAAAGAGATGGAGAAATAGCCCCTTAGTGGGCCTGAACAAGGAGAAGAGGTGTTTTGAGCCTAGGACGAGGTAGGAAAACTTTGTTTTTTTCATGGTGGGGCAGAGGACTGTTCCCTTAGTGGAAGAGCTGGACGGGGGCTGGGCCAATGGACTCGGTAGGCAGTATGTGTTGCTACCTAGGTTATCTCAGAGATAGAACTAGGATGCAGCAATGGAGCATGGCCTCCAGGTAGCAAAATTCAAAGGGGTACATGCTATGAAAAAAATGAGTTATTCTATGACGATGTCATTGCCGATGTCCCCCCCAGGAAGGATGGGTTATGGAATTTTTCACGACCCACCCAACACCGCTCCAGGAGAAAGGCTACTTGGGCTTGCCCCCAGAATGGCCACCCAGTTACCCTATGGGGGGGCTTCCTTACTTCAGTGCTTTCTTGTTGATCCCAGCATACAACATGCACCCAAAGAAGGTGATCAGCCCTGCCCCTCCTGCGACGGTCAGGCAGATGGCGGGAACTCCAGAGAGGGAATAGACGGGCTCGGGCTCGATGGGCTCGACGGGCTCAATGTCCTCTGGAGGGGTTTTTAGAAAATGGGGAGATCGATGGAGTGAGGGCCCTCACCGGGTAATGGGATGTAACTCCCACTGGGTACGAGTCTGAAGCCTTCTGCTTCCTCAAGGCCCCTGAGCTCAGGAAGCCTTCCACTGACCTCTTAGCCCTGATTAAAGCTGCACCTTAGGCATTGTTAATGATACTGGTCAGGACAAGTATTAGATCACTTTTGCAAATGAGGAAATTGAGGCTCAGAGAAGTGAATTGACTTGTCCACAGTCACTGTGCCAAAAAGCAACAAGAGGCAGATTGGTGTTGGAGCCAGAGCCAGCATATTCTCCAAGGGTCACCTCCCACCTTAAATGCGTTTCATCTTTTTGGGTAAAGGATAGAGATCTCATCTTGTGCTATTCCCCCCTCCCCCACCCTCCCACAATGGAGCACAAGAAGATCTTGCTAAGTGCCCATTGATTGCTTTGGGGTGGGAGGGGGGCCATCAATGATGAACTCACTGGGCAGTTGCACCTGGATGGGGGGGGAGGTCAGTTGGCCCACGCTGTTCTGAGCCGTGCACGTGTAGTTGCCCAGGTCCTTCGGGGCCAGCCTCCTGATAATGTGCCTCTCTCCGGTCCCACACACCTTGCCATTAAGGGACCAGATGTACCGGGGATCGGGGTTTGCCGAAGTCACACACTCCAGAAGCACTGAGTAGTTGAGGTCACTCTCAAGAATCCCCTGAGGTGATTGTGGATACGATAGCGTCACTATACTTCCCGGTCCATCTGTGAGGGGAAGAGAGGGTCCCGGTGAAGGGGAGACTCTCAGGGTGCATTCTGGGAGAGACAACGTCAAAGAGACAGAAGGGTCCCCATAATTCCCTTCCAGTGGTTGGGGAGCAATATTGGAAAGGGGAGGTCAGAGCCAGGAGGGCCCTGAAGGAACAGGAGAACCTGGCCCAGTAAGCCAAGAACGACCATTATATTCCTGGTTTCTTGAGTCTGAGTGCAGTGTTCTTCCTACCAAAGTAGCCTGCCTCTTCCTTCTTTGGGCAGCTGTTCTAGACCAAAGTTTGAATGTCATGGGAAAGCAGGTTTCCCATCTCCTTAATCGTCCTAATAACTGGTGTTTATATAGCACTTTTAAGCTTCTAAAGCACTTTACAATTATTGTCTGATTTGATCCTCACCCCCACCCTGGAGGGTAAACACTATCATCATCTCAGTTTTACAGGTGAAGAAACTGAGGCAAACCGGTGGAACGACTTGTGACCGAGTCCGTGTCTGAGGCTGGGTCTGAAGCCGGTTCTTCCTGTGCTGTTAAATAGCGCATCCCACCAGGTGTCCCACTGCTGGATTTCAGAGCCCAAAAGTCACCATTTGCAAAATGAGGTCATTGAGCTAGAGCCCCTCACAAGGGCAGAGTGGTACAGAGCAGTCAGTGCCGGTAAGGGGGCTTGGATTCCTAACACTTACTGAGTCACTTTGGGTAAGTCACCACTACTCTGGCCTCAGTTTCCCCACCATAAAATGAGAGGGTCATCGTACCAAGTGACTTCTTCTGAGCTCTGGGTCTAGGGCCCTATGCTCCTCAGGGAGGGGTATGCCCCTGGCACAGGCTTTCTGCCCAGGGGGAGAGGCTGGAGCCAGCTTGATGAGCTTGGTCTCTTTGCCAGCCCATGGGGGTAGGGGTGGGGAGCAGGATGGGCGGCTGCCAGAGGCGGCCATTACTCACAGATCACGGTCAGAACGATGGTATCACTGGTCTTGTAGTCAGACTCGTTCCATACCCTACAGAAGTACGTCCCTTGGTCATATCGCTTCACTGAGTGAATGGTCAGCGTCCTGTTGTTGTTGGACAGCTCCAGCCGCTCTCCCCCCTGCAGCAGCAGGCCCCCGTTATACCAGAGGACCCTTAAGCTGTCTTCGACGGTGTGACAGGTGAAGACCACCGAGTCCTTTAACTCCAAAGCCACAGTCACGTTGGCTGAGATGTCCGGTTTTAAAACAAACTCTAGTTGGGACAAGGGAGTGGAGAAGTGAAACATTGAGTGGAAGTCATGGAAGACGGCTTCTAGTTTACCTGTCTCAGCTCGGTCCCTCCCTGTGTGCCCATGGGCCAGTCACTCAGAACCTCAGTTTTCTTATCTATAAAATGGGGAGGGAGGTTGGTCTAAGTGGTTCCTGAAGTTTTCCCTAGAGCCTAGATTCCCGCCTCCATTTTAGATGCCCTTGGGAATGTCTCATCTTCAGCATCTCCTCTGTTTCCTTTGAGGCTCGATCACACCTAACATCCCACAAATTCTCCTTGGTCTTTGATCTTTTGGGAAATATTTCCCTTGCCCCAGGAGGGAGTGGTGCTAAACCCACAGTGCCCATCCCATAGTAGCCCGCTTCAAAGAGGGCTGTCCCTTCTTTCGCTTTCACCTTCGTCTCCTGGGAGGAGGAGGAGGGATCCTGTGAGATTATTGGAGATGTGCAGACTTTAGATAGTTGTAAGTCCTCCTTGTTTTCTAAAGGAGGAAAGTGAGGCTGAGAGAAAGGAAGTGACTCACCTATTGTCACTGGACTGTAAGCACCAGAGGAAGGATTAAAATTGTGCTTCCTATGAGTCCCATTCAGCAAGAATCCTTGAGGCCCTACTATCTGCTGGAGTTGTGCTAGGCACTATGGAAAAAATGAAAGGGTCCTTGCCCTTAAGGGGCTTTCCTTCTACAAGGCAGCAGAAGCTCCTACAAGAACTCGGGGAAGGTGTTAATGGCCCACTGCTGACCCGGCTTACCAGTGTGTGTGCGCTGCACGTGGACGTAGGTGGATACCTTCTGCGGGCCCGAGTCAGTGTTCAGCACCAGGGAATAAAAGCCAGAGTCAGAAGGAGTGATCTTGCCAATTTCCAACGTGTTCCAGCTTGTCAAAGTCTCCCTGCTGGTGTGGGCAGGACCAACGTGCTGGACACAAGGGCCCGCCTGGCTGGTGGAAATGCAGTGGGTGATCATGTCAGGATACTGGGCCTGGAGCCCCGTGTACCATGTGGCATTGTACACACGGGCTGGGAGGTTCAGGGCAGTCAGCCTCACGTTGTCTCCTTCTACAGGCTGGTCTGGGATGGTGACGATGGAGACCCGAGCAGATCCCGGGTGGGCCCACAAGCTGAGCAGGGTAGCTTGGAGAAGGATTAGAAATGAGATTGAAGGCAGGGTGGGAAGATAGCTCTGGGAGGGATTCAGTGCCACCCTAGGGACAAGTTGGTGTTCCCTTCCCGGGATGTTCCTTTCCTGTGTAGTGAGTGAGAGCTGGGCTGTAACTTTCCCATATGCATGGTTAAATGGCCCCCTCTTTGGGGCAGCTAGGGGGCGCAGTGGATAGAGCACCAGCCCTGAAGTCAGGAGAACCTGAGTTCAAATCTGGTCTCAGACACTTAATACTTCCTAGCTGTGTGACCCTGGGAAAGTCACTTAACCCCAAATTGCCTCAGCAAAAACAAACAAACAAACAAACAAAAAATAAAAACCAAAACCAAAACACACAAAGAAGAAAGTATACCTTCTTTTCTTCCAGGGATGGTGTCATAAAGTATGGTCCATTTATTGAATAAAGAGATAGAGGACTTGGGATCCCAGGGCAATGCTATGTTTGGAGGAATCATGTAGAATCTTGGGCAATATTATTGCACTCACCCTCACCTGCCATTTTAAGGAATCATTCCTGCTAACTAGGTGCTTAGTGTAGTCACCACCTTTAGATTAACCTGGGGTGAAGCAATGGCTATGTCACCTTTGTTCTCCTACTGGAAAATGTTTGTGTGAGACTCTTGTATGTCTGACGAAGTATTTCATGCTTTCTGGATTCACCCGTTGGGCCACCTTGGGATCTCTCCAAGGTCCCGCCATCTTAGTCTTTGGTGATGACCCCTAAGGGTCTGTCACAGATATTTCCCATAAAGCCTGGATGAAAACATAGCTAGATGTCATGTTCATAAAATTTACAAATGGCACCAAACTAAGAAGGATGGCCAATACGATGAATGACATTTAGGTCCCCCAGAGATCACGACAGGCTAGATCACAGAAGAAATTCTAATAAGATGAAACTGACTAGACATAATTGTAAAGTCAGTCCCTTGGATCGAAGAAATAAAATCTCAAATATAAGATAAGAAAAACTAGGATGAATAGATAATTGTCTGAAAAAGACCCCCAAACTTGAGTAGACTGCAAGTTATTCCTAGTGTTCATAGGACAAGATAGCAGACACGAAGATGAAGGTCCCAGTTAACTGCAGTATGATAGAAAGGATTTCTGGGAGAAGAGAGATGATGGTCCCTCTGTACTCTTTACTACTGAGATTAAATCTTAGCTTTAATCTAGATTGCTACTTAGATTAAAGTATGGTGTCCTATTTTGGGAAATTTGATAGGCCATTGGTTGGTGGGGTTTCTAAAGGGAGGCAGCCAGGATGGAAATGATGGTACGAGACTTGGGAGAGTAGTGGGCAGCTATTTCCAGTGAGCCGAAGTGCCGTTACATAGAAGAGGGTTCCATTTGGTCTGCTTAGCTTATGAGGACAAAGTAAGGGGGCAAAAGGGCAAATTGAAAAGAGACTTCTTTGGTCTCAGCATAAGGATGAACAGATTTCCTAAAGATGGGAGCTGTCTCTATGTGGAATGTGCTCCAAGGCAACTGGGTGGTCTCTCCTCCAGGTTATTTAGATGGTTTCGGAGGTCTCTTCCCAACTTGGGGATTCTGTAAACCTGTGTCTCTGTAGCTAAGGATGGGGGCAGGGCTGCATGGAAAGAGCACTGGAGATACTAGATTCTGTTCCCCATGCTGTAACAAAGTAATCTTGAAACTTGGGGTAATTTAGTTGGCCCTTATGGGGAAGTTTCCCCATATCTGACATTAGATGATTATACTAGGTGATTTAAAAAAAAAAACACTCCTCTATGGCTCTGAAATTCAATGCTCTGTTCTAAGGACTTTGATGTGCTCCCCTCCGAGATCTTTGTCATTCTGCAGAGCATTTCTTGCTTGATCATTCTGGATTCTACTGCCCCTTTCAGCTCTGACCTTCTATATCATGTTTTCTAATGGCTCCTCTAAATTCCATGTTCTGATAGTCCTGCCAGACTGGACATTGTGACTGTCATTCTATATCTATGCATATGAGTGCCCGAGAGTCCCTGTATGGGTGCCCAAGAGTTTCTGTATGGGTGCCTGAGAGTCTCTGTATGGGTGCCCGAGAGTTCCTGTATGGGTTCCCAAGAGTCCCTGTATGGGTGCCCGAGTGTCCCTGTATGGGGGCCCGAGAGTTCCTGTATGGGTTCCCAAGAGTCCCTGTATGGGTGCCCGAGAGTTCCTGTATGGGTGCCCCAGAGTCCCTGTATGGGTGCCCGTGAGTCCATGTATGGGTGCCCGAGAATCCCTCTATGGGTTTTTGTGTCTTGCCCAGAGTAGTTGCATCTGTCTTATTATTCCAAGTGTGGGCTTGGATTGGTTTGAGCTCATCCTTGGATTTCCCATCTTCCTGCCCTTATTGATCACCCTAATCACACAGTGGGATGTGGGGATGATTTCCCCCTTACCTGTGAGCAGGAACCTCTTCCAGGGGCTGCTGTTATGGGGAGGATCACTGGACAGTAACATGACTGTGCTTTCAGGGGACTTGCACCTTGATTATTAGTTCTTGCCTTCCCTTCCTGAGTGGAATTGTTTTCTTGACCAGCAGCCGATGTTGCGCTTGTCCAATCCTGACCCCACAACAAACCTGTGTCTGTTCGTGTCTTTCACTTCACCAACTAGGCTTGTCTTGCTCAGGATCACATGGTCTGCCTGTTTGAGTGGACTTTGCCCTTGATCCTCCCTTTCCTGAGCAATACCCAAGTTCTTTTGCCTTTCCAGGTGAGTCCTTCCTGGACTTAAACCCTTCTTAACAATGACTCTCCAGGAACCTCTAGGGACTTATCAGCTTTCTCTACATTTCAAAACACTTCTCTACTTATGAGAGAAAGGCTCTGTGTGTGTGTGTGTGTGTGTTGCTGTTGTTGTTGTTATTGTGTGTGTATGTGACTTGAAGTGGAATAATAACCAGTTATATCTATATAATACTTCAAGATCATAATAACCCCATGGTTATAAAATAATGCCTTAGGTAAGATTATTTCTTGGGTCACCTGTCTCTGAGCTCTTTCTTTAAAAAAAAAAAAAAGGATTTATTTATTTAAAATAATACAAAATAGAAAAAGAAAAATGACAGCTAATAAACAATGTCATGTGCATATCAAAACATAAGAGGATTCAAAATATATAACAATAAATTTCTAATTCAAGAAAGCACATGTAATAATAGAAGACATTGTATTCAGAACTATCCATTTTTGCTTCCTTGAAGGTTTTTTTTTGTTCTCTTCATGCATTTTTTACTTTATTCTTTTTTTTTCCCTCTTTAATTTCCCTCCCCCACAAGCAGACAATTTAAGCATGGATATATTTATGTAAACGTACACACTCACACACACTATCTATCTCATACACCATACAGTCATACTCATAAACACACACACACACACTAACATATATACACACACACTCCCACATACACATACATACAGATATATCCACCCCCCCCCACATTCACACAGTCATAGACAAATAGATCTTCTCTGCTCCCATTTCTCCTCTAAGATGCCTGAGTCTTCTGCTCTCTCATCTCCAGGTAAAGAAGAGAAGAGGGGCCCCAGCTAGGTTTATCTCCTTTCCCCTGCCCATGTTCAATGTAGATTCTAGAACCCATGAGAAGCTTTTGTGATTAGAGAAGAATGGGGTGGAAGGAGTTTCTGGCTCATATTAGGAGGGGAGCTGAATGGTGATGATGGTGATGACCCTTGTTGAGTCCTCTGTGGGATGCAGCCAAAGCGATAATAAGAGGGAATTTTATATCCTTAGAGGCTTACTTGAATAAAACAGAGAAAGAAAAGATTAATGAATTGGGCTTGCAACTAAAAAAACTAAAAAAAGACCAAATTGAAAACCCCCCAATCAAATACTAAATTGGAAATTCTAAAATTAAAAGGAGAAATTAAAAATATTGAAAGTAAAAAATCTATTGAACTAATTAATAAAACTAAGAGTTGGTTCTATGAAAAAGCCAATAAAATAGATAAGCCTTTGATAAATCTGATTAGAAAAAGGAGGGAGGAAAATGAAATTAGTAGTCTTAAAAATGAAAAGGGAGAACTTTCCACCAATGAAGAGGAAATTAGAGAAATAATAAGGAGTTATTTTGCTCAACTTTATGCCAATAAATTTGATAACCTAAGTGAAATGGATGACTACCTCCAAAAATACAGACTTCCCAGACTAACAGAGGAAGAAGTAAATTGCTTGAATAGTCCCATTTCAGAAAAAGAAATAGAACAGGCAATTAAACAACTCCCTAAGAAAAAATCCCCAGGACCGGATGGATTTACATGTGAATTTACATGTGAATTTAAACATTTAAAGAACAATTGGCCCCAATGCTATATAAATTATTTGATAAAATAGGGAATGAAGGAGTCCTACCAAATTCCTTCTATGACACAGACATGGTACTGATACCTAAACCAGGTAGGCTGAAAACAGAGAAAGAAAATTATAGACCAATCTCCCTAATGAATATGGATGCTAAAATCTTAAATAAGATATTAGCAAAAAGACTACAGAAAATCATCTCCAAGATAATACACTATGATCAAGTAGGATTTATACCAGGAATGCAGGGCTGGTTCAATATTAGGAAAACTATCAATATAATTGGCCATGTTAATAACCAAATTAACAAAAACCATATGATCATCTCAATAGATGCAGAAAAAGCATTTGATAAAATCCAACATCCATTCCTATTAAAAACACTTGAGAGTATAGGAATAAATGGGCTTTTCCTTAAAATAATCAGCAGCATCTATTTAAAACCATCAGTAAGCATCATATGTAATGGAGACAAACTGCAACCATTCCCAATAAGATCTGGAGTGAAACAAGGTTGCCCACTATCACCGTTACTATTTAATATTGTATTAGAAACGTTAGCTTTAGCAATAAGAGCTGAGAAAGAGATTAAAGGAATAAGAATAGGCAATGAGGAAACCAAATTATCACTCTTTGCCGATGACATGATGGTATACTTAGAGAACCCCAGAGTTTCTACTAAAAAGTTATTAGAAATAATCCACAACTTTAGCAAAGTTGCTGGTTATAAAATAAACCCACATAAGTCATCAGCATTCTTATATATCACTAACAAAATCCAACAGTCAGAGTTACAAAGAGAATTCCATTTAAAGTAACTATTGATAATATAAAATATTTAGGAATCTATCTGCCAAGGGAAAATCAGAAACTTTATGAGCAAAATTACAGACCACTTTTCACACAAATTAAGTCTGATCTAACCAATTGGAAAAATATTAAATGCTCTTGGATAGGGCGAGCAAATATAATAAAGATGACAATATTACCTAAACTAATCTATTTATTTAGCGCTATACCAATCAGAGTCCCAAAAAACTATTTTAATGACCTAGAAAAATAACAACAAAATTCATATGGAAAAATAAAAGGTCAAAATTTCAAGGAATTAATGAAAAAAAATCAAATGAAGGTGGCTTAGCTGTACCAGATCTAAAATTATATTATAGAGCAGCAGTTACCAAAACTATTTGGTATTGGCTAAGGAATAGATTAGTTGATCAGTGGAATAGATTAGGTTCAAGGGATAAAACAGTCAACAAATATAGCAACCTAGTCTTTGACAAACCCAAAGATCCCAGCTTTTGGGATAAGAACTTACTGTTTGATAAAAATTGCTGGGAAAATTGGAAACTAATATGGCAGAAACTAGGCATTGATCCATACCTAACACCGTACACCAAGATAAGGTCAAAATGGGTTCATGACCTAGGCATAAAGAATGAAATTATTAATAAATTAGAGGAACACAGGATAGTTTACCTCTCAGACCTGTGGAAGGGAAGGTCTTTATGACCAAAGAAGAACTAGAGAACATTACTCATCACAAAATAGAAAATTTCGATTATACCAAACTGAAAAGTTTTTGTACAAACAAAACTAATGCAGACAGATTAGAAGGGAAGCAATAAACTGGGAAAATATTTTTACAGTCAAAGGTTCTGATAAAGGCCTCATTTCCAAAATATATAGAGAATTAACTCTAATTTATAAAAAATCAAGCCATTCTCCAATTGAAAAATGGTCAAAGGATATGAACAGACAATTCTCAGATGAAGAAATTGAAACTATTTCTAGTCATATGAAAAGATGCTCCAAGTCATTACTAATCAGAGAAATGCAAATTAAGACAACTCTAAGATACCACTACACACCTGTCAGATTGGCTAAGATGGCAGGAAAAAAATAATGATGATTGTTGGAGGGGATGCGGAAAACTGGGACATTGATGCATTGTTGGTGGAGTTGTGAACGAATCCAACCATTTTGGAGAGTAGTTTGGAATTATGCTCAAAAGTTATCAGAACTGTGCATACCCTTTGATCCAGCAGTGTTACTACTGGGATTATATCCCAAAGAGATTATAAAGAAGGAAAGGGACCTGTATGTGCACGAATGTTTGTGGCAGCCCTCTTTGTAGTGGCTAGAAACTGGAAACTGAATGGATGTCCATCAGTTGGAGAATGGCTGAATAAATTGTGGTATATGAAATTATGGAATATTACTGTTCTGTAAGAAATGACCAACAGGATGATTTCAGAAAGGCCTGGAGAGACTTACACGAACTGATGCTGAGTGAAATGAGCAGGACCAGGAGATCATTATATACTTCAACAACAATACTATATGATGACCAGTTCTGATGGACCTAGGCCATCCTCAGCAACGAGATCAACCAAATCATTTCAATGGAGCAGTAATGAACTGAACCAGCTATGCCCAGAAAAAGAACTCTGGGAGATGACTAAAACCATTACATTGAATTCCCAATCCCTATATTTATGCCACATGCATTTTTGATTTCCTTCACAAGCTAATTGTACAATATTTCAGAGTCTGATTCCTTTTGTACAGCAAAATAACGTTTTGGTCATGTATACTTATTGTGTATCTAATTTATATTTTAATATATTTAACATCTACTGGTCATCCTGCCATCTAGGGGAGGGGGTGGGGGGGTAAGAGGTGAAAAAATTGGAACAAGAGGTTTGGCAATTGTTAATGCTGTAAAGTTACCCATGCATATATCCTGTAAATAAAAGGCTATTAAATAATAATAATAAAAAAAAGTAAAATATGTGCTTTCCTCTCCTCTCCTCTGGTTCTGGTACTATGATCACTTCAGCGTTGCTACTCTTCCTGGAAAGGATGTATTCATCCTCATGGTCCTACTCACCAGCTCTGAAATTCTCTGGACAAAAGTGCCTCTCCTTAGCCGCCACTTCCTTGTGGCTCAGCTCTCCCTGTTAGAATATAAGTTTCTTGAGAAGAGGGATGGATTTGCTTTTCTATTTATATCCTCGGTGCTCAGCACTGGAACATCTTGTTGTTCAGTTATCTAGTTGTGTCCAACTCTTCACGACTACACGGACTATAGCACGTGAGGATCTTCTCTCCTATCTTCTGAAGTCTACCCAAGCTCATGTTCATTCCTTCCATTACAATATCCATCCATCCCATTTTCTTACCATCCCCTTTCCTTTTTGCCTTTAATCTTTCCCATAATCAAGGTCTTTTCCAATGAGTCCTGTCTTCTTGTTATGTGGCTAAAGTATATAAATTTCAGCTTCACTCTTTGTCCTTCCAATAAATAGTCTGAATTAAATTAAATATTGACTGTTTTGATGTCCTTTCTGTCCCAGGGACTCTCAAAAGCTTGTCAAAAGTGTCAATTCCGTGGCACTCAGCTTTCCTTATAGTCCAAATCTCACAGTCATACTTTGCTACTGGAAAATTCAGTGTGGACCTTTACTGGCAAGACGATATCTCAGCTTTTTAGTAGGCGGTCTAGATTTGCTGTAGCTTTCCTTCCAAGCAGCAAGCACCAACTGCAGTTATCTTTGAGCCCAAGAATATAAAATCTGACACTGCTTCCATTTCTTCTCCTTCTAGTTGTCAAAACATGTTGAGATCAATTGCCATGATCTTAGGGTTATTTTTTTTTTTGTTTTTTTGTTTGTTTGTTTTGATAGGAATTTTTTTATTTGTTACAAAACTTTTTCTTTTTGGTCGTTTTGAAAATTATTTATTGGTTTTCAATATTTACTTTTATAATATTTTTATTTCCAATTTTCTCCTTCCCTCCCTCCAATTCCCTCCCCTCTCCCCAAGATGTCTCCTTTCATGTTGTGAAAAAGGAAAATCAAAACAAAAGAGATAAACTACCATGAAGAAAAAATAACCAAAAAGTGAAAATACTATGTTTCAATCTACATTTAGACTCCATATGCTTTTCTCTGGATGTAGATAGCATTTGTCCTCCTGAATCTTTTGGAATTGTCTTGGATTGTAGTAATACTAAGAAGAGCAAAGTTTATTAAAGCTGATCACTCATACAATGTTGATGTAATGTGTGTAATGTTCTCCTGGCTGGGTTCATTTTACTAAGCATCAGTTCATGTTAGTCTTTTCAGGATTTACTGAAATCTTCCTGATCATCACTTCCAGGGTTGTTTTTACCTTCTGAATCCAATTCTCCCTGTGCAACAAGAAAACTGTTTGGTTCTGCACATATATATTGTATCTAGGACATACTGCGACATATTCAACATATATAGGACTGCTTGCCATCTAGGGGAGGGTGGAGGGTGGGAGGGAAAAATCGGAACAGAAGTGAGTGCGAGGGATAATGTTGTAAAAAATTAGCCTGGCATGGGTTCTGTCAATAAAAAGTTATTATAATAAAAAATAAAATTATATTAAAAAAAAAAGAAAATGAAACTATGCCCAAAGGGCTATCAAACTGTGCATACCCTTTGATATAGAAATACCACTAGGTCTGTATCTCAAAGAGATCATTAAAAAAAATAGACAATTGGAAAATGATTGTTGCTCAGGGAGAATTGGATTCAGAAGGTAAAAACAACCCTGGAAGAAAAACAAAAATGCAAACAGTTTACATTCATTTCCCAGTGTTCTTTCTTTGGGTGTGGCTGCTTCTGTCCATCCTTGATCAATTGAAACTGAATTAGGTCTCTTTGTCAAAGAAATCCGATTCCATCAGAATACATCCTCATACAGTATCGTTGTTGACGTATATAATGATCTCTTGGTTCTGCTCATTTCACTTAGCATCAGTTCATGTAAGTCTCTCCAAGCCTCTCTGTTTTCCTCCTGCTGGTCATTTCTTACAGAACAATAACATTCCATAACATTCATATACCACAATTTACCCAACCATTCTCCAATTGAAGGGCATCCATTCATTTTCCAGTTTCTAGCCACTACAAACAGGGCTGCCACAAACATTTTGGCACATACAGGTCCCTTTCCCTTTTTTAGTATCTGTTTGGGGTATAAGCCCAGTAGAGACACTGCTGGATCAAAGGGTATGCACAGTTTGATAACTTTTTGGGCATAATTCCAGATTGCTCTCCAGAATGGTTGGATTCGTTCACAACTCCACCAACAATGCATTAGTGTCCCAGTTTTTCCACATCCCCTCCACCATTCGTTGTTATTTTTTCCTGTCATCTTAGTCAATCTGACAGGTGTGTAGTGGTGTCTCAGATTTGTCTTAATTTGCATTTCTCTGATTAATAGTGATTTGGAACACTCTTTTATATGATAAGTGGTAATAGTTTCAATTTCATCATCTGAAAATTGTCTGTTCATATCCTTTGACCATTTATCAATTGGAGAATGGCTTGGTTTCTTATAAATTAGAGTCAATTCTCTATATATTTTGGAAATGAGGCCTTATCAGAACCTCTAACTGTGAAGATGTTTTCCCAGTTTGTTGCTTCCCTTCTAATCTTGTTTGCATTAGTTTTGTTTGTTGGGCATAGTTTCAAATTACTCTCCTTATAGATGGATCAGTTTACAACTCCATCAACAATGCATTAGTGTCCCAGTTTTCTCACATCTTTTCCAACAGTTATCATTTTCCTTTTCTGTCATATTAGCCAATCTACTATATATGAGGGAGGTACCTCACAGTTATTTTAATTTGAATTTCTCTAATCAATAGTGATTTAGAACACTTTTTTTCATATGATTATAGAGGACTTTAATGTCTTCATCTGAAAACTGTTCATATCCTTTGACTATTGAAGAACGATTTGTATGTTTATAAATTTGACTCAGTTCTCTACATATTTTAGAAATGAGTCCTTTATCAGAAAGATTGCCTAAAGGGATTTTTTCTCCAGCTTTCTGCTTCCTTTCGAATTTGGTTGCTTGGGCTTTATTTGTGCAAAAACTTTCTAATTTAACATAATCAGAATGATCCATCTTTCACTTCATAATGTTCTCTAACTCCTGTTTGGTTTTACATTATGCCCTTCTCTATAGATCTGACAGGTAAACTATTCCTTGATTTCCCTAGCTTGTAGGATCACACTTTATGTCTAAGTCATCTCCCCATTTTGACCTTATCTTGGGAGAGAGATGTTGATCAGTGCCTCATTTCTGCCATATCATTTCCCAGTGTTTTCAGCAATTTTTGTCAAATAGTAAGTTCTTATTCCAGAAGCCAGAGTCTTTGGCTTTATCAAATTGTAGATTACTATTGTGTCTTGTGTACCTAACCTTAGGCTTTTTTTTTTTTTTTGATGTTAAGTTTTAAGACAGCTTTTACATGCTTTTTTTTCCCCCTACTGTCTTCAAGAGGCTTCTTAATTCCTCTTTACTTTTTTTTTTGCTGTCAGCATGTAACTCTTTTTCTAATCTTAAACAAACAGTAGTTCTGAGTCTAATTCTAATTGTTGCTTCTTGGCTCCCATCCAGGTTCTTCAGGGGACAAATAAGATGATAAGAAGACTTGCCACATTTGTGGTGATCCACACAATCAAAGGTTTTAGTGCAGTCAAGTCAGTGAGGCAGAAGGAGATGTTTTCTGGAACTCCCTTGCCCTCTCCATAATCCAGCAAATGTTGGCAATTTTAACTCTAGTTCTTTTGCCCCATCAAAAACCAGGCTATGCTTCTGATAATTTTTGGCTGACATATTTTTGAAGAATATTTTATTGCTTGCAGAATATTTAAACAATTAATATCTAATTTTCCCCAATTACATGTAAAACAATTTGAACATTCATTTTTTAAAAGTTTTTGAGTTTCAAATTCTCATCCTCCCTCTCTCCCTGTCCCTTATTGAAAAAAGCAAGCAATTTAGTTACAATCATGTAAAATACATTGTCTTTTTGTCATGTTATGCATGAACGCTGACCAACAAAAGTCCAAGAAAACCAGAGTGAAAAATAGTGTGCTTTGATCTGCATTCACACTCCATCTGTTTTTTCCCTTTCTGGAAATGGATAAGCATTTCCCTCAACTTCAGTCACCTAAGGAGGAAGAATAGAGGAAGTTAGTTTCTGACCTGGGGGAGGGAGCTTCTTGGGGGACACTGAGACTGATTGTGGCTGATCCTAGCCCCATAGCAGAATGCAAACCCATCTCTCCCACACTTTTGCCTCCCATACACTGACCCTCATTGGCCTGGGCTTGGGCTTGGGTGTTCCATTCCATCTTTAGAGCATCCTCCAGTCAACTGCCAAATTTGTGTTCTGTGTTCTGGGCGAACTGGCTGCTTGCCATTTGTCCCACATAATATTCTCTATCTCGTCTTTGGGCGTAGGCTGCTCCCTTGCTTTAATGCCCACCTTCTTCTGTTTGGCTATCTGTAATCCTTAGCTTGGATCTTTAAGATTCAGCTTCCACAGGAAGCCTTTGTTGGGTGGCTCCTACAATTATCTTGTATATTGTCTAATCTAATATATGAATTCAAGTTGTTTCTCCTGATAGAACGGAAGCTGCTTGAGATAAGAGTCTGATTTTGGTTTGTATACTTGGCACCCAGAATGGGTCTAAAGTCTACAGCTGTAGGGGGATCGACTTTGTAACAGTTATTGAATTGAATTGATCAAATTTCCAGCCCAGAGAGTGATGGCACGGGGGATGAAGAAGGCAGGACAGACTAGAAGGGGATGGCTAGGCCATTGTATGACCAGACTAGAGAGGAGGGCACACATTAGAGGGGAAAAGTGTGAGATGCAGCTGGGAAGGCTGCAGCAATGAGGAAGATGCCCTCTGTGGGGTGGCAGGGGGCCATCTGAGAGGACCTATCGCATGGTAGATGAAACACGGGGTGATGGATTTCTCTTCAGGATCGCTTTCCCCTTGTCCCTGCCCGTCCTCCCCTTCCAATCCCGCTGCCCCCAGTAACCCAACATGACACAGTACCGTCTGGAGACCAGGTAGAAGGTCAAGGCTCCTATGAGACTTAACAGGCCCAGGCTGACACCAATGCTGAAGAATATGACAAGTCTTTGGGTGAGGACATAGGGAATCCCACTTGGGAAATGAGAGTCCTCTAGATATCAAGAGAGGAAGGAGAGAGTTAGGTGCATCTTCTGGGAATCTTCCCTGACCTTCCCATCAGAGGGACCTCTCCTTCCTTGGGACCGTTCCGGTGTGGATGCTAGAGGGCCACGCCATTGGGGTAGCAGCAGGGGACTTTGTGAGGGAGTGCCCTGGGTCACCTGTCCTTATGGCTTCCAGGGAGCTTGCTCTAACAGGGGGGAGGGATCTAGTGGTCCTGCATCCCAGTGCTTTCTTCCTCAAGATTTCTCTGTATGCCTGCTGTATCTCCCAGGAGGATGGGAGCGTGGGTAATTGGGGTGTGTATCTCCATTGACATGACATGCAAAGAGGTGTGCTTGTGGCATTGGGCACGTAGGAGAGGTAGAGATAATCTCAGGAGTGACTGCCAAGGTATAAAAGTCATGGGATATCAGAGCTGGGAGGAGAAAAGCTTTGGAACAGGGAATGTCAGAGCTGGGAGGGGCCTTCAAGGAGGGGATATCAACATGAGGAAGACCCTTAGAACAGAGGATGTCAGAGGTGGGAAGAACCTTAGAACAGGGAATGTTATTCACCAAGGGAGACAAGGATTTTCTTCCTATTAGGTGAGTCCTATTCTCTTGGGTTCCATTAGGAATATCTTTAATTTTGTGGGTTTCTCTCCCCCACGTTTCCTTTTCTATCCCGTGGGCTTCTTGTGTCCTTCTCCACTTTTTTCTTTCTCTTTCTAGCTTAGGTAGATTCAGGAGCCCAAGTGAAGAGGCGAATTTAACCCTAACCCTCTCCAGCTGATTGAGGGCAATGTTCCTACTTTTAGGATTTCATTATAGAGCTCGATTGTTGAGATCCCCTCCCTCTCCCCCCCACTCCTCCCTTCCCCAGGGCAGCAGATGATGACACTTGCCAGAAAAGCTTACCATAAACTCTGAGGCTGACAGTTGAATAGAGAACTATCTGGGTCTTGGGGTTCTCTGCAATGCACCTATAAGTGCCCACATCTGCCCAGGACATGGCACTGATGTTGTAAATGCTGGTGGTGCTCTCCAGAGCAATGCCATTGTGAAGCCATCGATAGCGGCTTGCGGGCTTTGAACTCGTGCTGCACACCATTTCCACGCCGTAGCCCAGTCGAGATTCGATTCTGCCGCCGTAGGTCGGAGGGGAGGATTTCAGGGATATGGAATCTGGCCCATCTGCAAGGACAGAGAGGAAGGATGCTGATCCCTGCTTCCCCTTTCCTTCCCCTCCAGGTCTGGTTCAACTGTTTCCTCCATAATTCGTGCACACACTGCTGCATTCACTGATTCATTCATGCCCTCATACATTCATCCATTGACGCCCTCATTCATTCATTCATTCATGCCTTGATGTATCCATTTATTGGTGCCCTCATTCATTAATTCATTGCCGGCCTCATGCATTCATTCATTCATTCATGCTTTTATGTATCCATTTATTGGTGTCCTCATCCATTAATTCATTGACAGCCTCATGCATTCATTCATTGGTGCCCTCATTTATTCATGCATTAATGCTCTCATGCATTCCTTCATTCATGCCCTCATGCATTTGTTCATTGACGCCCTCATTCATTCATTCATTCATGCCTTGATGTATCCATTTATTGGTGCCCTCATTCATTAATTCATTGACAGCCTCATGCATTCATTCATTGGTGCCCTCATTTATTCATGCATTAATGCTCTCATGCATTCCTTCATTCATGCCCTCATGCATTTGTTCATTGATGCCCTCATTCATTCATTCATTGACACCCTGGTGCATTCATTCATTGATGCCCTCATTCATTTTACTCCCTATTCTGCATTCTGATCCAACTTGTCTAATTGCTAAACTTCATGAAACACGTTCTGCATGCACGCCCTGCTGGCACTAACCACACGGGTTAAAAGGCAGCAGTTCCTGCCTTCCAGGGATTTGTCTGGATGCAGCCAGCACACCTACAGATTGGCTAATGAGAGGAATATGATTTTGGCTTGGCTCTGTCATTTTCCCGGCAGAGAACTTCCAGTGAGGTAGCTCCCTTCACCAATGCAGCTGGCCACCTGCTCTTCAGCTTCTGAGCTTTTGAGCAGTACCCCAAGGCCCTGGGAGGTGAAGGGCTTGCCCAGGATCATATGGGCGGGTGGAAGCATTTCTTGCCCACAGATCTTCTTACTCCAAAGCAGATTCACTTTTTCCTAGACCATGCTACCCAGCAAATGCAAAATCTGCAAAACATGTCAAGTAAAAGCTGACACAACGTAATTTTTTTTGGAGGGGACAGCTAAGGATTTTTGCAGGAAGGGGACCTTAAGTTGAGACTTGCCGAGGTAGAGGTGTGCAGAGACATGGAGGCATGGAGAAGTAGTGTAGAGGCAGCAGGTAGAAAATTGTGCAAATTTGCTAGGAAAGTAAGGTATACAATTGGTGAGGACTGGAGCTGGAATGTGAAGGGTTTGAAAGACCAAACAGAGGAAATAGGGAGCCATTGAAACTCCTTGATCGAGAGGGTGACATAGGTAGATCTGTGCTTGACAATTAGCACAGAGACAGGCATCCAGTAGGTGTTTAATTGATGTTCGTTGACTGTTTTCAGGAACCTCAATTTGTTGTCTGCATAATTAGAAGACCATTGAATGTGGTCTTTGTGAGAAGTTATGAGGGTGTGAGGGGGTGAGGTAGTCCTGCATAAGGAGAGAAAGGGAAGGTGCAGGAGGACATTGGATGAGACTTGGGGATGGATTGTGTCTGGGAAGGGCTGGTTCTGTTGAAGGGTTGGCCCCTTTCCACCCTGCCTGGGGTACCCTGGGATCCCCGATCCTCTCAGCGCAGCAGGCAGCAGTTCTCAGACCTTTGGATCTTAGGATTCCTTTTCACTTTGAACAATTATTGAGGACTCTCCCTAAAATACTTTTGTTAATATGGGTTAAATCTACTAACACGGCAGTAGATGGGTCTCTAGCCTTAGAGTCAGGAGACCCCAGGGCAAAGCCAGCCTCAGACGCTTGCTAGATGTGTGCCCTCCGGCAAGACTTTCTGACTTTCAGTTTCTTTGACTCTTAAATGGGAATGATAATAGCCCCTACCTCCCAGTGTTACAGAGGAGGTTCTTGGCCAGAATCACGGGACAGACTTGGAGAGGACCTTAGAGATGATTTAGTACAAAGTCTGAAGAGTGCAGGTGGGGAAGCTGAGGGCTAGAAAGTGCTGTATCTTCCAAGGTCACACAACTCATTAGGAAATCAAGACTAGAGTCTGGATCGGCTCAAACTTGAAGTTCTTCCTCAGCTCTGACCTTCCCTGTTCTAAGACCCTCCAGTTCTGACTTTCCCTGTCTTAAGGCTCTCCAGTTCTGACCTTCCAGTTTAAGACCCTCCAGCTCTGACCTTCCCTGTCTAAGATCCTCTAGCTCTGACCTTCCCTGTCTAAGATCCTCTAGCTCTGACCTTCCTTGTTCTAAAGGTCTCCATTTCTGAGTCTGTGACCGGGATCCATCTGGTAATCTCTCAATGACTGAGCCCATGTTTTCTACCTCTTCCATTGCTGAGGGAGATGATGGGCACCCCAGTTACTCACAGTATATATCCAGAGACTTTGAGAGGCTCCTCTCTGAGATGATCGGGTTTGACACTTGGCAGTAAAAGGGCCCTCTCTGGAAGCGAGTGACCCAGCCCGTGAGGGTCCTGTTGTCTGGGGACAGAGTCCATTGATCTCCCTGTGACACTGGCCAGTAGTTCTGGTACCACTGAATCTGGATGTTGCCGCTGTTTCTGGGATAGCACGTGAAGTTCACAATGTCCATAAACTCTACTGCCGAGGTGGTGTTTACTGTGATGTTGGGTTGGAGCAGGTTCTCTGGGGAAACAGGGAAGAGGGGGTGAAGAAATGGGGTCCAGCCCTCTCCAAACCCAGGCCAAATGCCTTCCTCTCCTCCCCTCAGATGTCCGGGAGGCCAGGGAAGGGGACTCAAAGCCAGATCTTATGAACCTCCATCAAAGGATCTGGGAATAAAAGACAAACCCCCACCCCCCGGGTCCCTGCCCTTAAGTAGCTTCTTGCAGGAAATCTAACATTTGAGCTGCTGAGAAAACCTCAGGTAGTTTCAGAAAGATGCAAGGGAGCTCCCATCTGGGGAGCAGGAGAGGTCCCCCCCCCCTTTCCTGGTTCAGAGCTCATCCAGCATGGCTCAGTCTCCATAGGCCTTTCTATCCTGTTCGTCGCTCTCTCTCTTCTAGAGACCTTTGGGAGGTGGAGAGGGAATGGGCCCTCTCTGTTTGACTCCCACTGACACCAGTGATAATTTGTAACCAGGAAACCTGGTTACCCCAACCCCCTTGTCTTCTCCCCCTCGGCCTTATTTTTGTAATGTGGCCCACAAAAATCTGTGAGACATTAAGGCCTAGGGACAGGGCCTTTAAACAACTTCCTTCCCATCTAACAGTGAGATGGACTTCTCAGAAAGGTAGTGAGTTCCCCATTCCTGGAGTCATCCACACTGAGGCTTTACACACCTTTCCAGGTAGGGAATCTCAGAGGTGTAACATCACTTCTAAACCTGTGATTGTCCCTTGCTAGGGAGACCGAGGAGAACTTGGCTTACCCCAGACCCTGCTCTGTCCAGTGGCCTCCTGCGATCCCTCAGGGCTGGTCACCACTACTGTGTAATTCCCAGCGTCCCTCATCTCTACTTTTGTGATATTCAGGAAGCCCCGAGCAGTCACGTTCTCCCGTCCGGTGTTTGCAGGGCCAGTGATCCAGCTTGGAGGGGAGGAGATATATGAGACCAGCATGTTTGTTTCCATGGTTCTGTCCCCCCGGTACCATGTATAGTTGACATCACCGGTGGGGGCCCCGCTGACTCTCCAGATGAATCGATATCCCTCCACCCAGTCTGGGTTCTTAGGGGAGAGATCCAGTTGAGCAGTTGCCATGGAGGCAAGCAGGATGGCTAGGAGAGAAGGGAAGGGAACTACTGGTCAGTAACTTCCAGCCCCCTGACCCAGAGGGACTGGACAAGAGACTCGAGCAGCTACTTTGGGGGCAAGCAGATGGCTGTGCGTGGGTGGGCTGCCCCGGTATAGTCAATGAGAGGAACCTGGACCTGGTGCTACCTTGTGTGTCCTTAAGCCCTTTACATCCTTCTGGCCACAGTTTCCTCACGTGACAAACAGATGTCAACTGCATGTCTTTTTTAATTTTTATTTTTATTTTCAATCTAGAAAAAGCTATTTCTTTTTTAAATTAAAGCCTTTTATTTTCAAAATATACACATGGGTAATTTTCAACATTCACCTTTACAAAAGCCTGTGTTCTAATTTTTTCCCTCCTTCCCCTCATCCCCTCCCTCGGTTGGCAAGTGATCCAATATATGTTAAACATGTGCACGCTTTTCTAGCTCCGATACGGTTTATATTATGTGTCCCATGTTAAGAGGTATCTTCTGGTTCTATTTCTATGTTCTAGGATGGCCTCAAGCTCTGAAATTCTCCTTGAGCGTTTCAAAAATTTCTTTCGTATTTATATGTGGGTCTGAGCCACAGTGGGGGAAGGAGACGAAGGGCAGAGAGAGCAAACTGAGGTTCAAGTGTCTCCTGGGACACATATCATGGTTGGATGACTCTGGGCAAATGGCTTTAACATTTTAGCATCTCGGGAAACTTTGTGAGACTCAAGGAAAGAGTTGCTGGTCTACATTGGTAGGACAGTTTCCTCCCTAGGAGTAGCCCATCTCTGTGAAGTCACAGGTGTGAACCCCCTCTCCCCCAACCAAATGAAAGTCCCCGTGTGTTCATAGGGATATATGGACATAACTTGGGGACCTTCACGAGTGGGCCCCACTGGAGATGTTCCCCAAGTCAAGCTCGGACCCGGTGTGAGCATGGATATTCCTCCCATTCCTTCTCTGTCTCACCTCCCCCAACTCCATCTAATCCTCTCACCTGTGAGCAGGAGCCTCTGACAGTGGCTGCAGGTCCCAAGGAGAGCCTCTGAGGGAAGCTCCATGTTTGGGCGCTCCTGCGGTGGGAGGCTGTGCTCTGTCTCCTGAGAAGACTCAGCTGCTCTGCTCTTGATCTTGAGTCAGCTCCACAAGGCTCGTCTTACCCAACTCTGCCCTCACTCCTCTGTGCCCTGACTGTCTCCTTCCTTCTGTCTCTGTCTCTGTCTCCCTCTGCTTCTCTCTCTTTTATTGGGTCTGTCTCTGTGTTCTCTGTCAACTTATTTCTCTCTGCTTTTTTCCCCTTGTCTGTCTGTATCTGTCTCTTCCCCCACCCCTTCCAAAAGCCTGACTTCTCTCCCACCCTGAATGCTGTTTGGTCTCCCAGATCACGTGAGTGGACTGGGACTTTGGCCCAGGCAGGGAGAGACTGGAGCCCCATGAAATGGGCACACCTTTTCTTAATGATAGCAAGGACATACATTTCTCTAGTGCATTAATATTTTCAAAGCACTTTTCTCAGAACACCCTCGGGGCAAACATGGTGCAAATATCATCGTCTCTATTTCATAAATGAGGAAAACTCAGGCTTGTTCTTATGTTAACAAATTTATTTTCACATGGACAGTGAGGAAGAGTCACAGAGAGCAATTTGTTTAAGAAGTTTTTATTTTTATTTATTTATTTATTTTTTGTGGTCTGCAAAGTCGATTTGAGACAGCAAAGTGATGAGGGCAGGGCTCAGGGACTGCATTCGGAGAGGCTGAGCTTCCAGGAGTAGGAAGGCATAGTCCTACTATGTGCTGCTCTCATCAGACCTCCTTGGGAGTACTGTGTTCAGTTTTGGACATCCCAGATTAAGGACATGAATAAACTGGAAAGAGTCCAGAGAAGGGAGATGACAAGGGGGTCATTAGTCCTAGGTTGCTTCCTTAGGGCCAATCTGTTCATAAATGTCCATCGTTGTAAAAGTGAGTTTCTGGGGGATGGAAAGGCATACAATTAAGACTGTGTTGAAGAGCTGAGAGAGGAGAGATGAAAGAGACCTAGTCAACTATCTAATCCAAGGTTCCTAATTTGAAGCCCCCAACCCTCCAGAGATAGATCGCAGGCAGTCCATGAACTTGCAAGGGGGAAAACACAACTTTGTAATCTGAAATTCATGATTTTCCTCAATGATTTAAACATATAACTCAGATAAAGGGTCCAAAGTCTTCTCCAGTCTCACTGCCCAAATGGTCTGTGGGTCAAGTAAAGCTAAGGACCTCTGTTCCCTAGTCCAACCCTTACATAAAAAGGACCCTCCAACTCCCTGTCTGGAGGAGAGGAAGTATTTCATTCTTTGGTGTCTAAAAGTCTGAGTCTGCCAATGATTTAGCTTTCTCCCATTTTTTTTCATACTTATTATCATTCTAGTTCCTAACCATTCATTTTTTTAAATTTAATTTTTTAAAAAGTTAATTAAATCTTTTTATAGAATAAAAATCTATTTTCTTCCCTTCCTACCTTCTTCCTTTAATCAGGGAGGAAAAATCACTCTGGTAACAAATATCCTTAATCAAGCCTAATTAATTCCTGAATTCACTCTAGTCCTTGTTTGTTTCTTCTATACTTAAGTCTCCAATTTAATCTAGACATTTGCTAAGAGTGTCCTCCTTCAGACTCAGTTTCATCCAGTAATTAGCCAGATTAGGGTAATTTCTGATTCTTTTCTTTTTTCCCTTCCCTCTTCTTCCCTATTAGTTTCCTATTATTGATGAGCTCCCAGACTCTGTTTGATATCTGGCTCCTCTCCTGGCTTCCTTAGCATCTGTATGGGATCCTGTAGGCTCTCCCAGCAGGTTTTCCACCCCTCTCCCATCCCCACCACTCTTGAGCACATGATCTTGGCCCTCCTCTGCTCAAAGATTTTCAACAGCTCTAAGCTTCCTGCTGAGTGGACATTCTTTTACTTGACATTCAAAGTTCTCTACAATCTGATTCCCACTGGCCTTCCAGACTTGTCTCTTAGGACATTTCTCTAGTCAGTTAATGGATAAGCACTTCTAAAATACTCTGCTAAGCCCTGGTGACACAAAAAAGCCTTGTAGCTGACCCTCCAGCCCAAATGTTAGATCACTTTTTCTGAGCATGTTCTATACTCTTCTCCCTTCCATGCTTTTGTTCAGAGAATCCACACCCTCATGTCTGGAAAGTCCACCTTTCTCTTCTTTACCTTTGAATTCCTTAAGGAGTCACTCAAATGGCATTCTGTCTAGGGAGTCTTCCCTGCTTCCCCTGTTGGCAATGATCTAGCTCTAGATTCACCTATTACCTTGTCTGTAGTTCTCCAAGGAAACCATATAATATTCTTTTTTGCAATTTCCCCTGTGAATCTTATTCTCCATCTAGATAATAAGTTCCCTGAAGGAAGAGACTTGGTTTTATTTAAACTCTTCATCTTCCCTAGTTCTGAGCTGAACACACATGAATTCAAAGCAAACGGAGGAGCAATTACTAAGTGCCTACTAGGTGCTACTTGTGACTCCAAAGCTCATCCCAAGCATCACCATAAAGCCTTTCTGAGCCTCCTGACTGCTTGTGCCTTGTCTCTCCATATATACCAATAAGTATAGCTCTTGTGTTCCTTGAGACAAGTAAACCCCTAGAGGTCAGGGGCAGATTCCCTTTTGTTTTTGTATTACCAGGGCCTGGACTATGGGGAAAACCAACACTGGTGGCTGATTGGTTTGAATGGAAGGTGACAACAAAGTGCCTGAAACATAGTAGGTGCCTTAATTTTTTTTTTTTAAATAAAGCATCTACTATGTGTCAGGTGCTATCCTAAGTACTGAAAGACTAGAGAATTGGACTTTCCATTATCATGTTGTCCCAAGTATGACATCCCTTTGCTCAAGGCTGAGAAAGAAACTGACCTATTTGTACTGTTCCTGGAGAATATGTCAATGGGACAGTTGTAGAATGACTCTGAGATAACGTTTTCCTGGTTCTCAGAATCGTAATTGGAAGGGAGGCTCAGTGGCACCTTAATCCAATCCATATACCTAAGAAATCCCCCTTATCTTAGAAACGAATGGGTAGGAACTAGAATGATAATAAGTATGAAGAATAAATTACTACCCTGTCCCAGACTGGAGGAAATCAGATTGATTCCTTATGGGCCATTGGGTACCAATGGAGCAGGCCATAAAAATCTGACCCAGGAGAGGGCAGCATAGAGCTAAACTCATCCTCTGTCCTGGGCTTGCCTTTGGCAGGAGGGAGAGTAGATGTTTAGGGCAGTCTGGGAGCCAGACATCCCTGGACGTCAAAGGTCAGATGGCAGCAGGGTCAGGGGTCTGCTAACATTAAAGACTACAATCTTGGAGAAAGGCAGGATCCCTAAATTCTAGTGCTGCCTCAATTCTCGACTTCCTGTGAGATTTAGACCAGTATGTTCATTCTAGGCTTAGTTTTCCTATGTGTAGAATGAGCATTTTTACTAAATGAGCTCTAAAGGTGTTCCTAGCTCTGACATTCCTTATTCTAAGGGCCTTCCTCCCTACGTCCCCTGTTCTAAGACCCTTCCTAGTTCCACCATTCCCTGTTTTAAGTCCCTTTCAACCTGAAATTTCCTGTTCTAAGATCCTTCTCAGCCCCGACCTTCCCGGTTCTAAAGGTCCTCCCAGCTCTCACATTCCCTGTTCTAAGGTTCCCCCTCCTTTCTGCTGCCCTCCCTGCCTTGCTCCTCATCCCAAGATCTGACTGACATTCCTTGCTCTGTGTACTAAACCCAGACATTCGGTAATTTGACCGTGAGTTATTAACGCTGCAGACCTGGTAGGGATCCTCGATCAGATTTGGAAAGGTGTAATAGGGGTCCACATCCTGGGTAGGGATCACCATCTGTCAATGAGGTTTTGTAGAGAGGTTAATGGAGGGATCCACTTATCTGAATGGCCAGCTAGGGTCCCAACATCCTAGAACTTGAGGGTTTTCTGGTGTCCTCTCTCTCCAACCTGGCTAGCTGACTCCAGGTTTGAGGTCTAGTGTTCTGTCCCTCTAGGGGACGGCAGGGAACCTAGACCATGCCCTGGCTTCCCTCCACTTCCTCTAGGAGCGTCTGGGTCCCGCATAGGGATTCTCATGGTCAGTGTGGGGATAATTCCTCCTGAGTTCCTCAATCTGTATGTTCACCTCTGTGTGAACCCACATAGTTAGAATTCTGCCCAGCCACTTTTTTCTTTAATGAAATAGGAAGAGTCGAGTCCTCCCAGGCACTGAATATCTGCTCAGAAAACCCATGTCCCCTCTCTTTAATGCCCATTGGCAGGAAAGGGCCCTGGCCAATCACCTAGCTGCAGGGAAGCAGTATTCACCCTGGGGATGGAGTCTCCAGTCATGAGCTTAATTTCCCCTGGACAAAGGCACTTTACTGCTTTGAACCTCAGTCTCCCCATCTCTACAGGACACCCTCTTATCTTTTTTATTAGAGCTTTTTATTGACAAAACATATGCATGGGGAATTTTTCAACACTGATCCTTGCAAAACTTTTGTTCTACCTTTTCCTCTCCTTCTCTCCAGCCCCTCCCCTAGATGGCAGGCAGTCCCATACATGTTAAATATGTTAAATAAAATATATGTGCACATATTTATACAGTTGTTTTGTTATACAAGAAAAATTAGATTTAGAAAGAAGGTAAAAATAACCTGGGAAGAAAAACAAAAATGCGAGCCAACAATAACAGAAAGAGGGACACCCCCTTATCTTGCAGAAATGCTTTGAGGAGAGCGCTTTGTGGATGCCTATAAAAGTGGAGGACAGTCAACACCCTCCCTCTCAAAGGTGGGTGCTGATGTTTTAATTCATCAAAAGAGCTAGAGGAGACCTTGGAGGCCATTGAATGCAACCCTTTCATTTTACAGACGAGAAACTGAGCACACTTAAGGTCGCACAGAAAGTAAGAGACAGGCTCTCTAGCTTGAGGTCCAGTGTACTAAATTATTCTGAATCCCCAAATGAGGGAAATGAATTAGCATTTGTATAATGCCCCTTTGTGTGCCAAGTGCTGTGCTAGGTCCTTTATTATCCCATTTGATTTTTACAAAAACCTGGGAAAAGCAGGGTTGTTATTAGCTCCCACTTAACAGTTGGGGAAACTGAGGCAAACAGATTTTTAAGGATTTGCCCAAGGTCACACATCTGGTGTCTGATGTTAGATTTGAGGTCAGGTCTTCTGAGTTCACTGTCCATTACTCTGTATACACTAATTGCCTCAGAATCTTCATGCCCTTGTTCTTCCCTCTATTCAACCCCTCCTTAGCCAGACCAAGCTCTGGGAGGGAGGTAGTGCAAACATGATTAGCCCCCACAGGGGAGCTCTTACTTGTTCATAGGAGGCCTGATGTTGAAGCTGCTGACCATTTTCATACGTGGCAAAGTCACCTGAAAAAGTGAAAAACAGCGATGGGGACTCCAGGTCTTAGTGTCCTGCCTGAGACTTCCCAACGTGGGGAAATGAGGAGGGGGGAGAGCAGTGATCCAAGACTTTCTAGAGATGGACATGGTGAGAGGAAGCAAGAGACCCCTCCCCCTTTCCCAGCCCAGTCCTAAAAAAGGAAGTATTGGTGAGGATATGGAACCCTAGGATGGGGTCTCACAGTTTGGGAGAAAGGGGAGATTTCAGAATCTGCTCTCAGGATAGAAAGCAGAGGGATGGTGACCCAGCTGTTGGTTATACTCACAATATCTTACAGATGGCAGCTTCTTCTCTTTTTGACTTGGCCCTCCTCCTGCTTCCTGTGAGTACCTGGCCAGATGGGCAAGAGGGTTAGATGAAGGCTGGGGCTAAGATTGAGAAGTTCCCTGGGTTTTAGGGGGCGCAGGGCTGGGCATTCTGTCTGGCCAGGAGTCAGAGCGATTTACAAATAACCTCTCATTCCTCCCCCACCTTTCAGAGGAGGGCGCCACTTCTCCTCTTAAAGATGTCAAATGGTGGGCTCTTATAGGGTCAGGAAACAGACCCATCAGTTCATTAGTCTGGTGAACAGAAGACACTCCTTCTGGCACGGAAAATTGCCATCCTCCCTGCAACTTAGAAAGTTTTCTGGGTCACAGAGAGAGATGGAGGGTGACTAAAGGTGGCTAGAGTCACACAGTCAGTAAGGAAACAGGATTTGAAGCCATTGAAGGTTCTTTCCCACAGTCAAATGTGACTCTTTGAGGAGCTTATTTGCAAAGGAAAAGACTAATAATTTGCCCCCAACCCCTAGATGGCTTCTATCCAGGATGCAGGGTAGAGAGGATTCCCCCTCTGTACTCTGGACTAAATGAGATCCCCTCCAGCTTCTGATGTTTTTATGAGAATGAGTCTTGCCTGTCTAGACCTTAGCTACTGATTTGTCCATCCAGGAGATGTCCAGGAGAACTATGGGCTCTTATGGCTGGAAAACGTCTCATCCCAGCCCCTTGAAGCTGTCTCCACCTTGTCCCCCTCTTCTTCCCAGTCCCTTGAATTGGGGGGTCACAGAACCTCAAAGCTAGCAGGCATCTTATTCAAGGTATAACCAAACAGAAATTCTCTCTACATCCTGGTCCTCCTGCTCCTGGGCACCTCTGCAGGAAATCCATCCCATTGCTGGGCAGAGCCTATAATTAGAATTCTCTATCTGTTGGGGATCTACCTTCTCGAGCTCACCCCTTCCCTCATTGGTCCCGATCCTGACTTTTAGGGCCAATCAGAATACTTCCACGCCTTCCTCTGTGGAGAAAAATCCTCCCTTTCAGGCTAAATCCCCTTCAGGTGAGATAAAAAATGCTTGTTCTGACCCTGGGGGTCAACCTTAATACACACTCCTTCCCCACTGGGGACATAGTAGCTGTTTCTGGGGCTAAGGTGTTCTCAGGTGTCACTTCTCTCAGCTTAAGCATCCCTTGGGCTGGGGGTTCTTTCCCTTCCGCCCTCTCTCCTGGCAACCCTCTCATTTGGGCCCTGGAGCCTCTTGTCTGCCATGTAACCGATCCCTTCCAGTTTTATATTCTCTAAACGTTTCCTCACCATGCCCATCCATAAAGGAATAAAACCCTTCCCAGTGGGAAGCCTGGCTGTCCTGAGTGGCGGTGAGAGCGTTTTGGCCGGGGGAGGGTCTCCATGCTGGGATGTCATTACCGTTGTGCCTTTTTGCGTAGGAAATAGGCCACGACACAGAGCAGAGCCATCCCAACGAAGATTCCCACTAGGATGATAACGATGAGTAAGGAGAAAGACAAACCGGAGAGAAGGGTGACTAGAGGGAGAGAGAACAAGGGAGTCAGACTGCAATCTGTGACTGGAGAAACTTGAGTTCAAATCCTACCTCAAACACTTACTGGCTTTGGGACCTTCTCCAAGTCCCTTAGTCTCAGATTCAGTTTCCTCATCTGTCAAATGGGGCTAATATTAGTATCTTTGACATAGGGCTGTTACGACTATGAACCAATTCTTTGCAAGTCTTGCATAAATAACTATTGTTGTTGTTACATTGTTATTAGTATTATAATCTGTGTAACTATGTTTTCTCTACTTTTGCAAGCAACAGATACAGAGTGTCTTCATTAGAAAAGGCAACTCCAGGGGGGGATACTTGATAGCCAGCCAATCAAGTGTCAGATCTTATTTTCAAGGTTGATTCTTCCAAAGGTGACTCTATGTTCCAAGAAAGCTTATCTTCTGTCTCTTCCCAAACTCAACATGTCAGCTTCGATCTCTGTGTTTCCTCAGGTAATCTCCCAGGCCTGGAGCTCCCTCCCTCCTCATTGCTGCCTCTCAGAATTCCCAGCATCCTTCAAAGTTCAGCTCAGATACCATCTCTTCCCGGAGCTTCTTCTGATCCAGTCCATCACCACCTCTTCTAGCTGTCAGCTCTCTCCCTTCTGAAATGTCTCTGCATTTATTTAGCTCTGTGTAAGGGGCTGCCCCATTTCAGCACACTTCTCTAGGACTTTGGGACCCAGCCCGATGTACCCCCTCCTTCAATAAGTTGGGACCCAGCCCGATGTACCTCCTCCTTCATGACGTTGTGGAAATGCTTATCAGAGGACTGCCCATTAGCTAAATCATGGGAAGTGAGTGGGAGGAACTGATCACTTCTCTAGCCTCAGACTTTGAACCTCTGAATTTGTTGTTGGTTTTTGGGGGGAGGGACTGGAGAGAGTGGAGAAAAAAATAGAGGCACCCAGTATTTTTATCTTGAGAGGCAGCATTGTATAGTTGGAAAGGCCATGGATTGGGTTCAAATTCTTGCTGCCTTATGACCTTTGCCAAATCTCTTCTCTTTCTGTACCTCAGTTTCCTCATTTGTAAAATAAAGGGGTTAGGCCAGATGATCCTCAATGTTGCTCTGGATTGAGATCCCTCTCTCCCCTATGACCTTCTCCTGAAGGCAGAGAGAGCTTGTGGAACAATTTCTAACCTAAGACTCCTCCCCGAGCCCACCATTCTGGGACGTTGCCTGTGAGGGATGCCAGCTGAGGCAGTGAGGGGATTTTCAGTGGCTCCTCACCTAGGAGGACTCACCAGATGGCTTCATGAGGGTCTCGATGTAAACAACGCTAGAGAGCCCCTGCTTCAGCAAGCTGTTCCACGCTGTGCAGGTGTAGTGCCCTGGCACCAGGGAGCTCCCCTGGAGAGTGAGTTTATCCTTGTTTCTCAGCAGCACGGAGTTGTTGAACAGCCAGTCATATTGGGCAGGTGGGTAAGAGTTGGCCTTGCAGCTTAAGGTCAGGGTGGAGTTGGCACTGACCTGGATGGAGTGGACCTCGTCAGATCCCGGGTCCTGGGTGATCTTCACTTGCTCTGGCCCATCTGTGAAAACAAAAAGGAAGGACTGGATCCTACTCAATGAGCATCCCTTGAGGGCCCATTGTGGGGGAGGCCCTAGAAGAGGGCTGGGGCAGAGGTGGAAAAACCCAAACCATCTCTTCTATGGGACAAGTCTCCAAATAAGTCAAGACAGAGTGATATTGTGAGGAGGCTGAAGAAAGACCTCCAGTCAGTGCTTGAAGGGATGAGGGGCTGTGGGGAAAGGAAGACAAAGCAGGAGGGCATTCTCAGCCTGGAGGACGGTCTGAGCAAAGACATGGAGGTGAGTGATGGAAGGCGGAGTTGAGACTAGTTTGGCTGAAGGATTGAGTGAAGAAGAAGAATATGAAAGTCAGGGAGAGTCTGATGGTGTAAGGATGGGTAAGCCTTTCACAGACTAAGGGATTTTTAATTTATCCTCCAGGGAATAGGGATGAAGTGAAGCTTCTTGAGTAGGGGAATGCGGTGGGCAGATTTGCACTTTAGGAATATTAATTTGGCGGCTTGTTGGATTATAGATTATAGATACTAATCATGACTAGCATTTATATAGTACTTATTGTGTGTCAGAAACTGTGCTAAGGCCTTAACAATGACCCTCTCCTTTGATCCTTACAACAACCTTGCAATGTAAGTGTGATTCCCATTTTAGACACGGTGAAACTGAGGCAGGCAGAGGCTAACTGGCTTGCCCAGAGTCACACAGCTAGTTTCTGAGATCAGATTTGAACTCAGGTCTTTTTAACTTCAGACACTGCATGAACTATGGAGACAAACCTGGAAGCTTGGACACTAATTAGAAAGCTATTCTGATAGTCCAGGTGAGAATTGATTAGCTGGGACTGGAGACCCCATTAGAGAGGGGAAATCAGGGGAGGAACTTACAGTTGACAGTCAGAGTAATGTGGTCGCTGCTCTGGGCGCTGATCTGGTTCCAGACTTCACACTGGTATAAGCCAGAATCCTTCCTCCTGGTCTGCCGCAGAGTCAGAGTCTTATTATTCATGGACAGAGACAGCCTCTTGCTCAGTGGAAGCGGCTGGTTGTTTAAGTACCACAGGATGGTGATGTCCACATCCTTGGTAAAGCACTCAAAGACCACTGAGTCTCTGGCTTCCGTGACACTGGTGGTGTTGGCTGTGATCACGGGTTTGGACACCATCTCTGGACAGACACAGGGAGAGAAGCACAGTCAGGGCCGCCATGTACGCATCGTGGGAGGGACCTCGCCCGCTGGAAATCACTAGCCCAGGTCCTGATGCCGTGGGGCTTCACAAGACGCATCGCTCACCCCGACCCTAAATGTGTCCATCTGGAAAATGGAAGGTTTGGAATAGATGGCTTCTTAGGCTGCTTCTAGCAGGAAAATCTCTGACAGGAAGAACCTGCAGTGGGGTTGGCCAATCCCGAGAGCCTTGTCATTGGAGATTTTCTCTGTAATTGTGAGAAGGTCATTGTGCCTTTGGTCCAGGACAGGAGGGTATTATAATAGCACTGATAGAACCATTGTACCCAATGCCTGATTCTTACAACTAGCCTGGTAGGTATTAAAGAGAGGGAACGGGCACCGATCCATCCATCATCAAACATTTATTATGCACCTACATGTGTCAGATACTGGGAAGAGTGTAGAGGGCGGAACTTTGGAGAAGTATACCTGAAACAAGGTGTTAACTCACTGGAATTGAGATAACGATTCTCTAGTTTACATGTAAGTACTTAGTATAGTTCTATAAGGGATGATGTACTTATAATAGAGTATATAAGAGCTAAGAGATCTGGGAGGGAGACAGACTCGGAGACAGACAGAAAAGACAGAGGACTGGAGGCTGGAAGACAGATTGGAAGATAAAGACCCTCGTGGTGGCTGGCCTGCCTCCTTCACTTCTCCACTGAGACTAAGGCCCGTCTGAAGGCCTCCAGAAAACTAGCCTGGCCCCAGCCGAAGGAGACAGACTGTGAAGGAGACAATAAAGACTTTGGACTTTGTTCCTGACTATTCTTGTGGTGATTACTCTGCTGAAACCAAGGCCCATTTGAGGACCTCCAGAGAGCTACCAGAACGTTACAGAAGAGAAAAAAAAAGGAGAAAAGAAATCATCTCTAATTTCAAGGTGCTATTCTCTCTCTCTCTCTCTCTCTCTCTCTCTCTCTCTCTCTCTCTCTCTCTCTGTCTCCCTCTGTCTCTGTCTCTCTCTGTCTCTGTCTCTCTGTCTCTGTCTCTCTCTTTCTCTGTCTCTCTCTCTTTGTTTCTCTCTCTGTCTCTCTGTCTCTGTCTCTCTCTGTCTCTCTGTCTCTCTCTCCCTTCCTCCCCCTCTGTTATTTGTCTCTCTCTGTCCTCCCATCTATGTGTAGCTCATAGCAATACAGCATGTTTATTTGTGTGTATATTATGCATATATTTATTGAATAACTACAAAACAAACTCAACATAGTTAAATAAAAGAGGGGGAGGGAGGGAATGGGGATTGTGAAAGGGACAGGGTGGAAAGGTTCCAGAATTTGCAGCCCGGAAGATGTGGGTTTGCTCTTGCCTCTGATGCCTGCTAAGTTCTAGACTCCAGGCAGATCACTCACTTTTTGGGGATCCTAACAGCACCTCCCTGCCCTCCCTGCATGTATATATTAATTGAATTTAATTGAGTTTCATGGAGTCACAGACTTAGAGTTGGAAGGATCTTTGAGGTCACTGAGTCTACTTCTACTCTTTTCCTTCCTCCCAACCCCAAATTTTACAGATGAGGAGACCGAGTCCCACAGAAACTAAGCCAGTTAGTCAGGGTCACACAGTTGATTTGTGCTCGAGGTAGGTTTCAGCCCCAGATTTTTTTTCCTTGTCTGGGGGCCAGTTCTTTATATCCCCCCTCCTTCAAATAGGTGGAGGCTTGGACTCAGAAAATGGAAGCCAGACATCATGTGGAAGCTGAGGTCCTAATTCCCACTCATTCAATGAATTACCTCCCCTCCCCCCAGTATGTGACTGCATGCATTTGTGGCCTGGCCTGCTCTGTACCCCCACCATGGTGAGCTCCCCAGAGAAGGGGGATTTGGCTTTCTCATTTGCCGCCCCCCCAATGGGGCTAGGACCCTCAGACCCAATCAGCTCTAACTCCGTACTCAGACACAGACTCACGGAGCTGGGGAGGCCTCGGATGCCATCTGGTGCCATCCCCTCAGTTTACAAATCCGGTGGATTTGTTCTTCTCCACAAACCAAGCTGCCTTTTCTATAATCTGAAAACCCCAGAGCCAGATCGGGGAGGCTGGGGCAAGGGGCTGGGTGGGGACCGAGCAGGGTTCTGCGGGGGCTGAGGGACACGGGATGTTGATGGTAAGAGGTGTGGGAACAGCAGAGGAAGTGGCCTCGGGACACCCACATCCTTGTATGGCAGCTTCCTCTTTTCTCCCAGGGGGCAGAGATGGAATGTCCTTCGGTCCCCCCGTGAGGAAATAGAACAGACAAGAACCCAGGATCCCGAGCTCCATCTTCCCCAGGCAGGGCTGCCATCTGGGGCTCGTTCAGAGATGCCAACAAGAGAAGGCTCAGGGGAAGGGGAGAGGATTCAGGCCTCGGCCTGGAGAGCCTGTGCCCCTGCCCCTGCCCGCCCCCAACCTCCACAAGACACAGCAGAGACAAAGAAAGCTGTCTTGGCTGGAAGTCAGGGGGCTGGGCTGGGGCTGAGGGGTGAATCTAGTGTTGCTTCTGCCTTGATTGGCCAGATCCTTTCCCTGTAAATTTTCTCATTTGTATAATGGGATGGGGGAATGAAACATCCCTGAAGTTTCCTTTTAGTTCTGATATGACATGCCCTATAGTGAAAAGTTTCTTCTACTTCTGACATCCCCTGTTCTAAGGCCCCTCCCAGCCCTAACATTTCCTGTTCTAAGGCCCCTCCCAGCCCTGACATCCCCTGTTCTAGGCCCCCTCCCAGCTCTGACACATCCCCTGTTCTAAGGCCCCTCCCAGCCTTGACATTCCCTATTCTAAAGCTCAATCTAGCTCTGATGTTCTAGGTTTCTATGACAGTAACATACTGCCCACAGTCACCAGCAAGTTGTCAGGGACAAACAAGGTGCTCATGTTACAAGAGGACAGGGGGGAAGTATCTGGGGAAGTGACTCAAGAGAGTTCACGTCCCTGGGAGGAAGTGAGCGAAAGGAGGAAGGTATCCTGCTGTGTTCTCACCGCTGTTCCCCGGGGTCCCTTTGGGCCAGGCTGGGAACACGTGTCTGAGGATTGAGATAGTGGTCGGTGTGGTCTCCCTGTGTGAGAATCCCATACCTTCCTCCTCCTCTCGACTACAAATGCTCTTCAGGAGGTTCCTGCTCCTCTTCCCCCCTAATTTAGCCCCCTTCTTTCCTCAGGATGCAGAGCTCCATGTAGAAGTTGGAGGCGGAGTTATGAGGACCTGGACTGGAAGTCTCTCTCTGACCCCCAATGTAAGAGACTGTTTGATGTAATAATTAGAATGTAGCATTTGGGGTCCAGAGCCCTGGCTTCTAATCCAGGAAGAAATATTTACCAGGTATGTGAGGGTAGCTGGATGGCACCAAAATGCCTCAACAAATGCCAGGCCTGACATCAGGAAGACTCATTTTACTAACCATGTAACCCTGCCAAAAGTCATTTCCCTCTGTTTGCCTCAGTTTCCTCATCTGTAAAATGAGCCGGAGAAGGAAATGGCAAGTCACTCAGTGTCTTTGCCAAGAAAATCCCAAATGGGGACATGACTGTTAAGCCATCTCACTTTTTTGTTTATCTTCTCAGATTCTTGCCCAGTACTTGGCACATAGTAGGTGCTTAGTTAGTTCTTTTGAACAAACAAATCTCTGTACCTCCTCAGTACCATGGAAACTTTCTGGGATGCGGGATTATTATTATAATTTGTATTCTCAGGATTTAATAAAGCATTTTTTTTGTACTTTGTAGGTGCTTAGTAACTGCTTATCCTATTGCTTTGCCACATCGGGGCAAGTCTTCCTTTGGCATATGGGTCGTACCAGATTTCTGCTTAGGTTCTTCCGGTTCTCAGCTTCTGTTCTACCTTTACATCATATAGAGAATCTGACCCATGCTTTCTGCTTAACTGATCACTTTTTTGGTTCAGAAATTTGTCAGTCGTCACTAGTGGGACCTTGTTTGTCCCTGACAACATGCTGGTGGCTGTGGGTAGTATGTTACTGTCATAGAAACCTAGAACATCAGAGCTAGATTGAGCTTTAGAACAGTAAATGTCAGGGCTAGGAGGGGGCTTAGAACAGGGAATGTCAGGGTTGGAAGGGGCCTTAGAACAGGGGGTGTCAGGGCTGGGAGAGGCCTTAGAACAGGGAAAGCCTTCTACTTTGTCTCTTCCCCTTTTAAGGCATCTTTCACACAGCCGTCAAAATAATTTTCCTGATCATGACCATGCCAGTTTCTCACTCTAACAACTCCAGTGGCTCCCTATTATCCCTAGGGAAAAATCTGGCTTTTTGAGCTCTTTATAACCTGATCCTAATGTACTTTGCAAATGTCAGCATGCTCAATGTATGTCATGGAGTATGAGAGCTACAGGGATCCCAGCAGCCATCTGGCACAACCCATGTGCCAAAGGAAGCCCGATTTAGCTGAGAACTAGGTGAGGTGAGGGAGAATGAGGAATTGAGGATGATAGGACACTGATACATCTGGATGGCTAGGAGGATGGTGCCCTGGACAGAAAGCAAAAATGACATTATTTGGCCCTCTATGGGTCAACAGAACTGGCTTCATGCTGTTCCTCATAGACAACTTAACTAACTGTCCTAGGAAGCAGAATGCTGGAATTGGAGTCAAGATTAAAATTAAAGATCTGGGAAACTCACTAAGGCTGTGCCTGCCTCAGTTTCCTCATCTGTATTATGGGGCAATTAATGGTGCCTATGTTCCAGAATGATGAGGAATTAGGTGGCTCAATGGAATTGACTGGAATCAGGAAGAATCATCTTCCTGAATTCAAATCTGGCTTTGGACAATTGCTAGATGTGTGACCCTGGGCAAGTCACTTAATACTGTTTGGCTCAATTTCCTCATATGTAAAATGAGCTGGAGAAGGAAATGGCAAACTGTTATAGAATCTGGGCTAAGAAGATTCAAATGGACTCAC
Source organism: Sarcophilus harrisii (assembly GCF_902635505.1). NCBI lineage: Eukaryota > Metazoa > Chordata > Mammalia > Dasyuromorphia > Dasyuridae > Sarcophilus > Sarcophilus harrisii. The sequence continues at coordinate 593,875,093 of NC_045428.1, forward strand.
AGGGAATCAGACATGATTGAAAAATGACTCAACAATAACCCTCCACAAACGCCACAAGGATCAAACAAGATAGTATTTGTAAAGTGCTTTACAAATCTTAAAACACATACAAATGCGTATTATTCTTAGTTTCATTTCGCTCCCTTTGCACTGATTGTCCTCCATGACTTGGGATACATTCTTGCCTCTCTTTGCTATTTAGAATTTCTGGTTTCCTTGAAGATCCACCTCATGTGCCTTCTCCTACATGCAGCCTTCCTTGATTTCAGCTACGAGTGCTTCTCCCTTCCCAATTATCTGGTACTTATTGTGTATATTTTCTCTATATGGCACAGATACATATATGTATATTATGTATATGCACATATATATACAAAATGAAACCACCTTTGTCTTTGAGGCTACATTGTATTAAAGGAGATAGTATGAGCAGGTGCGTGTGCATGTGCATGTGTGTATGTGTATGCATGTATATGTGCATGCATGTGAATGTGTGTATGTATGGTGTGCATGCATGTACACGTGCATATATGTATGTATATGTATGTGCATGCATGTGCATGTCTGCATGTGCATATATGGTGTGTATGTATGAACACGTGTATGTGTGCATGCATATGTGTGTGCATGTGCATGTGTGTATGTATGTACACGTGTATGTGTGCATGTGTATGTATATATGTATGTATGTGCATGTGTGTATGTGTATGCATGTGTATGTGTTTCCTATTATCAATCAAATCTCTATTCCTAGCCCTCACGCTTGTTTACATGGGTATATGTGCATCCCCCCAGGAGAGGGATAGCTTCATGAGACCAAGGATTGTTTCATTATTTTCTTCATTTAGCACATCGCTTGGCACACAGTAACCGGTGCTTAATAATTGTTTGTTTGGTTAATGGAAGAATATGTGGATTCAAATCCTATGTTGGACACTACTAGCTGTGTGATCCTGAGCATGTAACTTAACATTTCTCAAACTCAATTTCCTTATCTGTAAAATGGAGCTAAAAGAACCTTCGGTCCATACTTTACTGGATTGTCGTGAGGAGAAAAAGGAAATGGCATCTATGATATTGTCGGACAGAAGGAAATTCTGATGAAGAAAGCATGGGATCCAGGAGAAGAGCCAAGTTTCCCTCTGAATTCTGGGGACAGAGAGAAGGCCGACTTAGCCCACAATGGCAGGGAGCATATCGGCATTGATGGCAATTAGGCCCCCTTTGCCAATCTGAACTTGCTAGATACATCAGCTCTGTTTAGGATTTAATCCAACTCCTTAATTCTTAGAGATGAAAAAATTGTGACCGAGAGAGGTTCGGTGGTTTGCTCCGGAGGGCAGTGAGTGGTAGGGTTTCAAATTCAAGAACCGCTGGTTCCACAATCGACTATGTTTGTTTTATATCCTCCTCCCCCAGTATTATCATGTGGGCAGAAGCAAGATGGGCATCCTTCCCACGAAGAGTCAGGGCCCATGGGTTTTGGAAAGAAAATCCATTAGAGTCAAAGCTCCTGGAGGCCTGGATGATACTTTACCTTTCTTTGTGACCCCAGCTCTTAGTACATAGTATAAAAGTATATATATTAAATAGGTTTATATTTAATAAATTATATATTAAATATAATATATAAATATATGAAAAATGCTAACTGATTGACAAACTGAACTTAAGTTTTCCTCCCTGGTGTGAAGGAAAGCCCAATACTCACTGTAGACTTGGATCTGCTTGGACGCGGTCGCTATCAAGAGATTTGACCGGAGCTCTTGGAAAGTGTAGTTCCTTGTATCTGTCACCTTGACCTTTCTGATCAGCAGAGAAGCATTTGGATAAATTTCCTCCCGCTTAGTGTAGCCAGGCCCAGTTTTTTTAGATTTAGAGGAAACGTTGTAGGATAGAATGAGATTTTGTTGTTTAAGGCCTTCGAACCAGGAGAAGAGTTGACTTTTATTCCGAATTCCGTGGACAGAGAGAAGAACATCTTGTCCCACGGTGGCGATGGGTGTGCTGGAGTAGATGGTGAGGCGAGTGTCACCTAGCTGGCTCCAAATGGTGAGAAATGAGGCTGGGAAGGAGACACAATGAGAGTAAATATAAAAAAGGGAAAAGGGAAAGGAAGGAAAGAGAAGAGGGGGAAAGAGAAGGGAAGAAATGGGAAAAGGAGAGGAGAGGTTGAGGCAGGGGGAGAGAAAAGAGAGGAGAGAGGAGGAGATGGTTAGCAAGCACAGCAATGCTTTTGGGATCATGGGATCATGGAAATAGAGCTGTAAGGGTCTTAGAGCCATTCTCTATTTGTTTGACAAATGAGGAAACTGAGGTACAGTGAGGGGAAGAGATTTGCTCAGGGACATGTGTCAGAACTGGGATTGAAACAACTCCGATTCCATTACTCTAAGAGGAGGAAAGAAAAGTTCTTAGTCTTAATTCTTAGGAATCAAACTGGTATCTTCCCTCAGGGAGGAACTTTGGTTTAGCGGAGAGAGAGAGAGTTTATAGCCTTAGAATAGGGAATATCAGAGGTAGGAAGGGCTTTAGAATAGGTGATGTTCTCCCAGCTTTGACAGTTTTTGCTCTGAGGTCCCTCCCAGCTCTGACATCCTGGTCTGAGGTTCCTCCCACTCTGACATCACCTGTTCTAAAGCCCTTCCTATCTCTGACATTCCCTATTCTAAGGCCCCTCCCAGCTCTGCATCTCCTGTTCTCAGGCCCCTCCCAGCTCTGCTATTCCTTGTTCTAAGGCCCCTCCCAGCTTTTTCATTCCCTATTGAAAGGTCCTTCCCAGCTCTGACTTGTTTGAGGACTTTGGTTGAGTCACTTCCTCTCACTGCCTCAGTTTTCTCTCCTGTAAAGTGGAGAAGCCTCCCTATCTCCAAGCACCATCTCAGGAACATTCTTCATAAACAAAGCACAAAGGCGAGCTATTCCTAGACCTAGGTGTTTAATCCCTAACATCTTACAAATCAAGAAACTGAGACCAAAAATGTCCGAGTGCCTTGGCATGGGCCGCAGACCAAGTAAATTTCAGCACTCAGATCGGAAGCCAGATATTCTTTGCAATAAATTAAGCTAGACACACAGAAGCCACTGAAGAACCCCAACCCTTGGCATCCTGTAGACCCAGACTTTCCCGGGCTTATTGGTACCACTTTCTTTGTTTGTGAGAGGAGAGGAGACTAGATTCTTTCCAAGTTTCCCCACGCTGCTGGCGTTCTATGGTTCTGTGACTCGGTGTGTAATTTTGATCTGGTCTCCTTCTTTCTTAGTTTCAGCTTCCTCATCTTTGAAGTGAAAGCTCCTCATGTCCCTTTCATTTTTCTACTTGCCAGATCAAATTGAAGACCTAAGGGACCTTCCTAATGAGTAACTGACATTTTGATAGTGGTTTAAAGATTGTAAAGGGCTTTCATGAATCACCTCATTTGTATCTCACAATAATGCAGGAGGTGCTGTTTTTACCTTCCCTTTTACACAAGAAACTAAGGTAAGAAGAGATTAAGTGACATGCCCACAACCATCCAGCTAGTAAGTGTCAGAGGTGGGATTTGAACCAAGATTTCCCTCGTACAAATCCAGTATTTTCTCCACTCTGCCCGACTGCATCCTTCAATATAGAGATAAGCTTGACTCCTATGGATGAGAACTGAGTCCTTATCATCTCTCCATCCCATGAATCTCTCGTATCTCTCTCTTGCTCGTCGGGTAGCCTTGACGGAGTTCAGCCCCAGAAAGCAGCCCTTACCATCTTTCTTGCCTGGTACCTCTTCTCCTTCTCTGCCTTGTTTGGAATTTGGGGTGGTCTAATTGAATAATCCTGCTGGATGGATATGTGAGTGTGTGCAGCTCTTTTCTCTTACCTGTGAGTAGGAGGGCCTTCCAGGATCCAGAAGGGTGGGAAAAAAGGTCCATCTCGTATTGATGCAGTTTCTCAAGTTTGTGCTTCTTATACTAGGCCTGACCATGACCCTCTCTGATGAGTTTGAGGTTTTTCTCTATTTATTCTTCCTAGGAAGACTTCTCCCTTCTATTTAATCACATGGGTCAGCTGAGGTTTCCTGTCTTCTTCCTCTCTTGCCCCTCCTCTCTGTTTATTTGGAAGTTCTGGTCCCTTCATGGTCTCCTCCGGGGACTACATGAATGTCCACATGGCTTGAGGGCCATAGAACATGACTTCCTGGAACAATTCCAGAGCAGTTCACTAGAGAGGGAAAGGGGTCCCCACCTTAAGCACTGGGAAGAGATATCAGAACTAGTTCTGCTGCTGATTGACTGTGCTGAGGGACTCATTTTCCTTTTTGATTCTCAATTCTTCCATAGTGTCGTTAGGTGGAGCTGGAACTAGTTGAATAAATGGACCCAAGGAGTAGTTATTAATAGATAGAATTCAATATGGAGTTATATCTTTAGCAGTGTTCCAGGGATTGGTCTTTGGTCCTGTGCTCGTCACTATTTTAAATAACAATTATAAAAGGCATTTTAAATAATCACTTAGAGGCTCATGAAATTGAAGAGAACAAAAAACTGGGAGAGATAGCTAATGTATTAGATGGAAGAGTCAAAATCCCAGAGGACACCAATAGCCTAGAATGATGACTGAACCTAATAAAATGGACTTAAATGTAAAGTATTACACTTGAATTCAAAAAATCAACTTCCCAAATACAAGATGGAGAAAGGTGTGACTGGACAGCAGTTTTTATGTTAAAGTTATAATACATTGTAAGCTTAATACAAACCAACAATATGATGTGCTAAGTCAGTCAACAATCACTTCCTGGGAAAGAACTTAATTCAAAAAGGCCAGGGGTCACCCACTGCATCCTGGGCTATCACCAGTCATCTTGACTCTTGTCTTGCCACTGGCGACTCTGGGAGATTGATGACTCTGCACAACACTGTTTCAGTTCAACTAATTCACTAGCAAGTTAAAACATCCCCTTCAGTCTTCTCTGTGAAAGAAGGACCAATAACAACAATTTCTAAGCATTTATTATGGGCCAATCACTATGTTAAGCACAGGGATACAAAGAAAGAAAAAAACATCCCAGTCTGCACACTCAGGTGTTACCGTGCTAACAGGTAAAAAAAAATTCTACATACTAGACACATACATTCAAAGTAGATGGCAATCTCAGAGGGAAAATACTAGCAGTGGGAGGGAGTTGAGGAGGCCAGAAAGGCTTCCTAGAGAAGGTGGGGTTTGAGTTGAATCTTGAAGAATGCCAATCCTCAAGGAGGATTTTATGAATGATATATACAAATGAACCTTGTAATCTTATAATTGATTCAAAGAGGTAATGTGAGCTAACACTAACATAGCACTTCTTATGGGCTGGGCTCTGGACTGAAGTCATCTGATCCTCACAACAACCCTGGACATGGATGTTATCATTGTCACACAGCTTCAAAACATCTGAGATTGATCTCCAATTCTTTATCTACTGTTGTCACATAGCAACTAGAAAGTAATAAGAACTCACTGTATTTCATATTTGCGGATTGCAAAATATTAGTTGACTTTGCAGGAGGAAAATATTGCCTTCAAAATCCTTCTACAAGAAGATGTCTCCCTTTCCACCCACACATCAAGCTCTCTCTTGAGTCCTTGGAAAATGGTAGCCACAGAAAATTGGGAGTATGAGGAGGGAGTTCTCTGCTCTCATTTCTAAGGTTCTAAGGTACATTCTGAGGTTTTCTCTAATTCTAATATTTTGTATTCTAAGGTCCTTTCAGTCCTGACATCCAATGGTCTATGATCTTTTCCAATTTTGAAACTCTGTGGTTTTTCTTAACTCTGACATTCTCTATATCGCAAGGTCCCCTCCCCATCTGAAATTCTCTGAATTGGTAAACTAGTCCTGTATGGGATTTAATTTGGATAAATGTGTGCTGAGAGACTGAAGGGGAACCAGTGGGGCCCCGGCAGGAAACAGAAAAGGAGACTTGGGGTTTTTGTCCCTCCTTCCCCATTCCACGACCTTTCTTTTTTGTCTTTCTGCCTTTCATCATTGGTGGCTTGATATGCCCTTGGGTGCATGAGATTCTAAAATGTGAGCTTGATGATTCATGGAAGCATTGTCTGATGCCTTTAACCTTTAGTTAAATAGTGTTATTTTCTGGACTCCTACACCTGTCTTAATATGAAGCAAATTTGGATAGCTTGTGAAGAGCTTAAAATTCCAAACTGAAGTGTTTATTTTTTATCCTGAGGCAATAATATCACTGAAATTTTTGAAGAAGATAAGGGAGGGATCTTCATTTTAGGCAGCTATATAGAATTTGGAAGCTCAAAGATGAAAAATGGAGAATAGAAATAATATGCTCACAGACTATAATCATTTCATTCAGAAGGTAGACCAATGGAAATCAATCACTACAACAAGGAGACCAAAAGAATTCAGAAAACTCCTAGTCGATAATTTGTTTACTTCATCAAGGATAGTGAATTCACTACATTTGTGCCTTAATATCTTCCTCCGCATCATAATTGAACACATATTCTCCTCTGTTCAAGCCATATCCCTCCCTCTCTATTCTCTCCTCTCCTCATTCATCTTTTCCATTGCACATCCCCAAACTATCCTCCATGTCTGGAACATCTTCCTCATTCTGGCTCTTGGCCACCTTCAAATCTCAGCTAAACTCCCACCTTCTTCTAGAAACCTGTCCCAGTTCTCCTTCCTTCTGGGATTATCTCCAAATCCAGCCTGTCTATATAGTGTTTGTACATGGTTGTTTGCATTAGATTGCAATCTAATCCCCCATTAGATTAAAGGCTCTTTGAGAGAAGATACTGGATTTTGTTTCTTGCTTTTCTTGATAATCTCAGTGTTTAGCTTAGTGCCTGACTTAAAATAGGCATTTAACAAGTGTATATTGATTTGACCTGACCTGATTCTTTCCCAGATCAAGCAGTGCCCTTGCTTGAAAATCTCTTTTATTGTCTCAGTCTTCTTCCTAGTTTCCCCATCATTTAATGGGATTCAAGTCCCATTTTTTCCAGTGTCTTTCTTGATTGGAGGATTTTTCTCAGATAGACCATTGCACTCCTCAATAAGTACCATCCAGTTTCTAAATTTTGTAGTCATCTTGTTTAGGAACAATGGTCTAAAGTTAGGAGATTTTAGAACTAGAAGGGAAATTGTCTTCCCAGGGAACTTAACTTTTAAGGTCTCTATCAATTCCAGATCTTTCTGTAATCCTATGAACTTTGAATGTGAAATGTCAGAGTTGGGAAAGCCCTTAGAACTGGGAATGTCAGAGAGCCCTCCCAGATCTGATGTGGAATATTATTTCTGGGAGGGATTTTAGAATAGGCACTGGAAGAAATGTTGAAATTTCAGAGCTGGATGATCTCTGAAAGGCTAATCACCTTCCTTTGCAAATGTGAAAATTGAGACTGAGAGTGGAAAAGATCAGGCCCCAGGATCTACTTATGGCACAAGAACCTGGGTGTTCCCTGGTTTCCAGAGCTTCTTCCACTGTCTTTTTCACCATAGCAAAAGGAAATGTAACTCACCAATGACTAGGATGCGTTTCTTACTCCAAAACGGGTTTTTTTCAAAGGTGCTGACTTTGACAAGGTAGAGTCCAGAATCTTGGGATGAAAGGTTTGTCAGGGTCAAGGAGCCATTGAGATGTGTAATCACTCGGCTAGTGTCTGGAATTTCACAATTCATATATTCATCTGTAGGTCTGATGACACAGAACTTTTTTGAGGTGTTCTCCCGGTACCATGTGAAAGAAAGGACATTTTTCTGGACACTCTGCACAGAGAGTGTGATGCAGCTGCCGACTGTTGCTTTGTCAGGGATCGAAATGATGGTCACTTGGGCCCACCCCGTGGCATTCCAGGAGCTCAGAATGGAGGCTGGGAAGAGAGCAGAGGTGGATTAGGGGCAGACACCCTACCTGTTAAGATCTAAGATCCTGCTCTTCAATCCTCCTTAGAGTTGGATTATTAGCTAACTCCTCTTTGTGCAACCTCGGTTTCTTTTGAAGTTTCCTGGAATACCAGTACACTGAAGGTCATTAAAATGAAAAACTGAGAAGACATTAGCACGTAGAATGGCAAATCTGGAAGTGATCTTAGAACAGAAAATGTCAAAACAGGGAGAGACCTAAGAACAGGGAATGTCAGAACCAGGAAGACTCTTAGAATATAGAACATGGAATATCAGAGATGAGAGGTACCTTAAAACAGAAAATCTCAGAGCTGGGAGGGCCCTTAGAACAAAGAAAGTCAGAAGTGGAAGGGACCTCAGAACAGGGAATGTCAGAGCTATTCAGAGTCTTAGATTATAGAATATTGTCAGAGATGAAAGGTATCTTAGAACAGAAAATGTTAGAGTTGGGAGAGGGCCTTAAATCAAAGAATACAGGATGTCAGAGTTTAGATGGACCTTAGAACAAAGAAAAAAATTTAATATGAGAAGGAAACTTTACTCCAAACTTCTCCTTTTTCCAGATGGGCAAACCTGAAGCCCAGTCTAAGTCATAGTTAGGCTGGGGCAACCACGTGGAACATTTTCCAGGGAGTAGAATTTTAGAAGAGCTGAAAGCACTGGTAATTTGCAGCTCAGGTAGCAGGGTTAGTTCAGATAAGCAGCTACCAGATGGAGCTTCTCACAAAAGGTTCCCTAGCTCAGGGTATTCTCTTCTTTCTTCCACTATAAATCTGAAAGCTTTCCCCAAGATTCTTCTCCCTCCATCCAATTAATTTCCTTTAGCAATCTGGTAATGAAGATACCTTTTATTGTGTTTGCCTGGCTTTGTATTCTGGTGTGTGCCCCAGAATTAGGGCTACTAGTCATGTCACCAGGGTCTGAGAGTCAAGATTATATTGGGCTTCTTCCTGTCCTTCTCTCCTCCCCTCCTCTCCCCTCTTCCCCACCGATGCTTTAGGTCCAGAGGGAGCCCTTCCCTTTCACCTGTGAAAAAAGCCACCTTCCAGGAGCCACGTGGAAGGAGCTGCCAGCTCAGAAGAAATGCCATCTAGCATGGGCTATGTTTCTGGGTCTCTTCTTCCTGGGGAGTTTCATATGCCTGCGTCCTTTGGAGAGTGCCTGTTCTGGTGTGTGTGTGTGTGTGTGTGTGTGTGTGTGTGTGTGTGTATAGCAAGGTCTCTGGGCATTGTGGTAATATCTGTCTCTATTTCCTGCTGGCAATTCTCTCAGATCTTTACTCCATCCATCCAATGGCCCTTCTTTAGGGGAGGAAGTCCGGGGCAGGAAAAGGACCTTCAGACAAGATGTCCCTTGTCTGAAAGGGGGTATTAGTGGGATTTGAGGAAAATTATTATTTTTTATTAAAGCTTTTTATTTACAAAACATATGCATGGGTAATTTTTTCGACATTGACGCTTGCAAAACCTTTTGTTCCAAATTTTCCCCTCCTTCCCCTCCACCACCTCCCCTAGCTGGGAAGGAAGGAGGAAAATTATTTGTGTCTCAAAACTCCAAATGAGTTCAAATTATAGTTTACTTATCTCTTGTGTGACTTGGGCAACTATTTCAAATCTCTGAGCCTCAGTTACTTCTCTGACAGCTGCCATGACAACTCTGGGCATGTGGGGGGCATTGGTTCCTGTGAGTCCTGTTGGCAGTGTTGACAACAGGTCATTGTGGGTTTGGTGCAGGATTCTGCATGGGGACAAGCAGAGAGAGGGAGGGAAAGAGGGAGGAGAAAAGGAAGACAAGAAAGTTAAAGAGAGGGGAGAGAAAGATGGGAGAAGAGAGAGAGGTAAAAAAGGAGAGGAAAAGGACAGAAAAAGGAGGGAAAGAAGAGTAGATAGAAAAGAAAAGAAAAAGAGTTGAAGATAGAAGGGGAAAGAGAAAAGGAGGGAGAATAAAAGGGAAATGAAAAGAGAGACAAATAGTGACAGAGACAGAGAGACTGACACAAAGAAAAAGAGGAAATAAAACTATCCCTCTTTGCAGATGATATGATGATATACTTGGAGAATCCTAGAAAAACCATCCAAAACCTACTTGAAATAATTAATAGATTTAGTAATATTGCAGGATATAAAATAAACCCACTCAAATCACCGGCATTTCTGTATATTACTGATAAAGAGAAATCCGTTTAAAGTAACTTTAGAGAAAGCAGAGAGGAGGGAAAGAGTGGAGAGAGAAAGAAGGAGAAAGAGGAGAAAAAACAGAGATGGAGGGGGAAAGAGAGAGAAAGAAAGAGAGAGAGAGAGAAAGAGAGAGAGAGAGAAGGAGAGAGGGAAGGAAGATGGGAGGGAGGGAGAAATAGCTGAAAAGAGAGAGAGGAGGAGGAAGAAAATAGACAGGAAGGGGCCAAGACAGGGGTGTGGAAGAAGTTGGAGAAATATATGGTTGAGAAACTGCTAAAGAGAACAGATTTTGAGTTTCCTCCACAAGCCCTCAGTCCTCACATTCTGTGCAAGCATCTGTGCAAAGCCCCACAGATTCTTCCTCATTGGAAGACATAATACCAATCAATTTGACCAATATGTCAAATCAATCTTGGTATTTAAACCCTTGGGGTACATTCTCTGTCTTTGCACATCTGGCATTTCTTTTGAGCTCCTTCCATTTTGCTTTGCTCATAGAGCCCAGCACCTTCTCTGATGAGGGTGTGCCGTACTGGATGGTCCTGTGCCAGTCGGTGTCTCCCATGTAATAAATCCATTCTAAAGTTCTTTAGAGAGCTCTTGAGAGTGTCCTTGTATTGTTTTCTCTGACCCCCTTGTGAGTGTTTGTGCTCTAATCTGTTGACATTAATTCTTCTAATAGTCTTTTTGCTTTGTGGCAAAGATGGTAAAATTTCATGGGTGATGGCTTTTGATTCATGTGTAAAGTGGCTTTAAGACAAGCAGAGTTGCACTGAGTCCTCAGTTTCACTCTCTTTCTCAGAGCCATTACTGTCCAGTGGCAGAACATCCCCATGGGATGCAGTGGATGACCTTGGTGTCTTCCATGTCTTACCAAGCTCTAAGTGCTTCCCAGTACCTGCTCCAACTGCCTTCATGGCCTTTGGACCAAATTACTCTTATCTACCCATTCCACCAGGGGAAGTCTTCTCATGCTTAAGGCTGATGTCCTCCTAACTCATCAAAGCTTCGAGACTCTTCAGTTCTCTTGAACCTCGTTTAGCCCATGTGCCAAAATGGTTTTCTAAGGTGGGGCTGCTGTGTATGCTGCAGCTTCTTGGAGCCACAGATGAGAGATGGATCAGGCGGACACCAGAAGTGGAAAACAGTCCTGTAAGAAGCTTGGAAGCTCTTATACCTGAGGTATTAGTCTTCCCTGGACACACTCTACCTCCCATCATCAAACATTACCAGATAAGCAAAATAAAATGTCTACTGTGAGACTAGAAGTCAAGAGAAAGGCTGGGGCAGGACAGGTAGATTTGAAAATCATAGAGATGATGATTAAAGCCCAGGGAGCTAATGAGATCCACAAATGAAGTGTTATAGAGGAAGAAGAGGTGGTGGCCCAGGATGGAACCTAGAGGGACACCTATGGTTAGAGGGAAATGCTATGGAGGAGGATCCAGCAAAGAGACAAAGAAGTGGTCACAGAGATAGGAAGAGGACCGTGAGGGAAAGAGGATGCTCTGAAAATGTGGAGAGAAGACAGTATCAAGCAAGAAGCATGATGATAATTGTGGAAGTATGTCTAAAAGAATTGCACGTTTAACATAGATGATTACTTGCTGTCTAGGACAGAAGGTGGGAGGAAGGGAGGGAGAAAAAATTTGGAACACAAGGTTTTTCAAGGGTGAATGTTGAAAAGCTATCATTTAAACAAACAAACAAACAAACAAAAAAAACAAAGCATGATCAACAGTGTCAAAGGCTATAGAGTAGTGAAGGAAAATGAGAACTGAGAAAAGGCCATTGCATCTGGCAATTAGAAGAGCATTATTCACTTTGAAGAGAGAAGTTTCAGTGGGATGATGAGGTGAGAAACTGCATCACAGGGAGATAAGAAGAGAATGACAAGAAAGGAAGTGGAGGCAGCTATTGGAGATAGTTTATTTTGGAGGAGTTTATTTACCAAAATCAGAAGAGATATATGATAGTTAACAGGAGTGGAAGAATCATGGGGAGGATTTTTTTCCAGGATGGAGAATGTGGACATGTTTTTGGCTGGTGGAAATGAGCCAGTAGAGAGGGAGAGATTGAAAAAAGTGAGAGTGGGAATGATAGAGGGGGCAATGTGTTGGAAGAGATAGGATCCAATGGGATCACTTGGTAAGGAGTAAGACGACCACTTCATCCTGTGAGAGGGGGGTGAGAGAGGAGAGAGGGGAAAGAATATAAGTGTTAAGAGATGAAGAAGAGGGAACTGTTGGTTAATGGCCTTAATTTTTTCTGTAAAATATGAGACAAAGTTAGCAGCTGAGAGACTGAGGCAAGTGGGAGCCATGGGGAAATTTGAGGAGGGAATGAGAAAGTTTAGAAGAGTCACTCTGAAGGGCAGGAAAGAGACTTGATATGAAAAGTGTAGAAGGATTGCCTTGTAGCAGTGAGGATCCCGCTAAGGTTGTGTAATATAAATTTGTGGGGGACTTAGGCAGAAGCGTTACATAGTATTTTCTATTTTTGTTAAGTAGCATGTGTGCAAGAACAATGCCTCAGGAGCGGAAAACAGTTTCTTTTATATCCTTACTAATTTTCTCCTCAATTAAGACAGCTCATGTCGAAATATTAATTTTTTCCCCAGTAACTTTTAAATATCAGCTTTTCTCTTTCCTTAAAACTTGTCCATCTTGCTTTTAATTCTTGGAAACAAAGTCAGACTTGGTATGGAGAATGCTATCTGCATTTTCTGCAGTAGAGCTCTCCCAAACCTTAAGTTTCCCATTTATAAAATGGGAGAATAAGCTAAGTCTGACTTTCTAGTCCTGAGAATGGTGGGTGAGCATCCTCCTAGGCAGAAGGGATATAGAGAATATAGGATGAGCTTGGAAGACCAAAGGGCACTTGTCTGGAACTGAGATGATAAGGACAAGAGCAGCTGATGAGCTGAGTTGCAGCTGAGTGACAGTCAGTCACCTTTTCTTTACCCTGTTCTGATGCTAGGATTAACCATCCCTTGGGGGTCTGATGAGGGCACCCAGGGAGGGGGTGCCTGTCAGAGACACAGCTCAGCCCCTCTTTCTGAGGCTCTGGGGCCTTGAGAGAGAGAGGGCTCTGGGCTCAGAGCCAGCAGCATCCTTTATGATCCTATTTCTTTCTTCAGATGAGGCTTTGAGCAGGAAAGAAAGATGGATCTCAGGAGCCAGTAGAACCAGCATGAATGCATAAATGGACCTTTCTTTGGGAGACCCCCAGATGAACGGGCTTCTGCTCACAGGTGAGAGAGCTCACAGCCCTGGAACACTGGAGATCAGGGCTTGAGGTGGGTGGGTGATGCGACAGAGGGATCCATTCAGGATTAACAGCTGCCGAGATCCTGTGTAGTCTGGAGAGCTAGCATATAGAGCACTAAGCTTGAAGTCAAGAACTAGATTTGATGTCACCTTTTATGTGTTTTAGCTGTATGACCTTAAATAAGTCACTGTGCCTCAGTTTTTACATCTATAAAATAAAGAGATTGGATTAGATGGTCTCCGAGGTCCCTTGTAGCTCTAAGTCAATGAGTCTAGGAGCCCCATAGCTGCCCAAATTCTCCCTCATATCATGGATTCCTATTCCCTTCATGTTGGATAACTGAGAGTGGAGTGGGGACTGGTTTGGAGCCAGAAGACAGTGCAAATCCCCACTTTTCCATGCAATTGTTTCGGGATCTGTGATGACTCACTTTTTCTGGGCCTCAGTTTCCACCTGTGAAAAAGAGGACTCAGTGATTCTAGAGCTCTTTTCCATCTTTCATTTCCCACAATCCTTTAGTTTCACTCTAGGAATCAGGATTGAATAAGAGAGAAGGGGCAGCCCTCTCTAAAGGTGGGGGTGCCTGGAAACAGCCTGGATTCCCTGAAGCTTCCTTCAAGGGGATCCTTCAAAGGTCAAGGACAAAGGAGAGTGTGTGTGGTTGATGTTGAGTGTGCTGGAGGCTCAAAGGGAAGAAAGCAGCCTGGGGAGATGAGGCCTTCGGGAGGGACCCAATGGGGGAAGCATGAAGGATCACAGATAACAGAACTGAAAGGGATTTCATGTTGCAGAGGGGGAAGTTGGAGCTGCAGTGGTGAAGTGACTTGTGCAGAATTATGTATGTAGAGCAGCAGGCCAGTTCCCTAAATCCAAAGCCAGAGAGCCCTTTCCACTGTACCATGAATTCACAGAATTTGGAATCATGACAATCTACTAATTAGAAAGTCCCTGACTTTATTTTGAACCTCAATTTCCTTTATTTGTAAATTGAAACTACTTGCCTTTGTACTACTGACTTCAAGGGACCTTAGGAAGGAAATAACTTTCTAAATATTTGCACATTGTATCCATATGAATGACTGCTATAGGAACAGGGAGGGAATATGGGAGTAGCGGAAATGGCACATGATGTCAGCAAAAGCTTGGAGGTAAGAAGGGGAAATGAGGGAAGCCTGCCTGAATATAAAAGAATAAATGAGTAATAAATTTGGAAAAATAAAATTGGAAAGGTTCTCCAAACAGGAACCTTTTCAATTTTATTTTTCCAAATTAAGGATCTCCAATGTCTGACAGAGGTGGAGTGGTGTTAATCTGGTGGCAGAAGCCATGGAAGATTCTTGAGCAGAGGACAGAGAGGATGCAGATAGTGTTTATCCCGTGTCCCAACTCTAACCATCTCCTCCCTCCCACACTTCTTCCTAATTCCTCACTATTTATTCTGATTTCCCACATTCAACTGGCACCCGCGATCATCACAAAAAGCCCTCCCAGACCACTCTACATCACATCTCCTCAACCCATTTTAGAGAAGAAGGTGGGTAGTAGTTCCACAGAAGGTAAGGGACTTGCCCAGAAGTTGTATGGAGCCAGAACCCAAGCCTTGGTGCCTTTCTTGGCACTCTTACCCTGCTGACCCTTCACCATCCCTGCTAGGCTGCCTTTGGCTGCTCCCTCTGAGCCACCTTCCCAAATCAGTGGCCAGGATCCCAGCTTTTTTTTTTTTTTTTTTTAAGCCCATCACTATCGCTTCTGGAATGACTGCCTCTAATCTTTTATTTTATCTTTCAGATCCAGGCAGTTCATATGTTGCAATGATACTGAGCATGCAGGACATCAGGTTTGAATGGATTTAATGGCCACCTAGGGATGAAACAGGTCAGACAACCGAGCACTTAAAGCTAATTACAGATTGGACAATACTCTATAAGCATATGCTTCCCTTCCCACTATCCTGTGTTGGCTCGATAATTGGTGTATACACAGAATTGTAGGAGGGACTAGGGGGTGGAGTAAGACTAGTCAGGGTCACTTCTGGGCAGGAGACCAAGAAGGAAGTTCACTTCCATCCAATTCAGTCCTGTCTCTAAAAACAAAGAATAAAGATCAAGGACTTTTGCTTATCCTGACCCCTGCTGATTCTAAGGTATCCAGGGTGCTAATTCGGTCATCACATCCAGGAGTTTGTGTTTGATAAGGAAAGTGATAGGGAGCTATCAAAGCTTCTTGATAATGAAGGTGATAGGGAGCCATCAAAGCTACTTAACTTGAATGATCTATGGTTCTAATTCTAAAACTCCAAAGCTCTCTGTCACTAAGACATCCACTATAAGCTTATAATTCTATTTTGTTCCATTCTACAAATATTTGAAACTTGAATTATCCATGCTTTTTTTACTCATTCATTCATAGGCTTTATTGAACATCTACTGTTTGTCCAATCCTGAACTAGGCACATAGGGGTTCCTCAATATATATTAGCCCCAAAGTATCTCCCTGTAGTTGCTGACCAGCATGTCCATCGGCTAGGGAACTCGGGCAATCAACTATGACAATTTCAAGGCAGGAGAAAATGCTGTGATGTAGAGTGATCTGGGGGGGGCTTTTTGTGAGCAGCAGGTATAGTGTCTTCTGGAAAGACTGTTTCCTGTAGTTACTGAAGAGAGGACAAAGAGAAAGGACTAATCTAGTTTATTTCCAAAGAAACTGCATTTAACTCTTGAGGGGGAAATGTGAAGTTTTTAAAGACATTTTAATTAGAAGCTAGAATGAGCTGAATGGCATGACACTGAGTTTCCAGAAAAGTGGAGGGAAGTCATCTATGCTAAAATTGAAGGGCTGATGTAAGTCATTTATTAAGGTATTTGGTCTACAAACATTATATATATATATATATATATACATATATATATATATATACACACACATATTTATATGCATGTACATATGTATATATATGTATGTGTATATGTGTGTATATATGACATGATATGGTGTGTTAGGCACCATGCACAATTTGGGGGTACAAAGAAAGACAAAAAGAGCCTTTGATCTAAATGAGCTTACAGTTTAATGTGGGAAAGAATACACAAATCACCATGTAAAAACAGGATATAGACAGGATATATTCGACATAATATTCGTAAAAGATAAAATATTATAAATGATAATGTTTAATTTAATAAAAATATTAAGGCAATAATAAGCATAAAGATATATGTATATTTATTATTGCTTTCATTTATTAATAAATTGCAAGCCACTGAATCTTGTTTCCTTTGGTTCCTTTGTCTGTAAAATAAACTGGAGAAGGGAATGGCAAGCCACTCCAGTATCTCTCCCAAGAAAATCAAGAAAACTCTCTTATGAAGAGTCATACACAACCGAAATGAGTGAAGAAGAACAACAAAATGAAATTTTGATATTTATTTATCATCTAGGAAAAAAGAATATCAGGGAAAGGAGATTTCCCCCCATATATGATTTAATCCTATCCCCAATCTAGCTTTCACCCTCCCCCCTCCCCCAGGATTATTCTTCTTTGTTACTGATTAGGACATGTCATTCTGCTGATCAGAAATCTCCA
Organism: Sarcophilus harrisii; assembly: GCF_902635505.1. NCBI lineage: Eukaryota > Metazoa > Chordata > Mammalia > Dasyuromorphia > Dasyuridae > Sarcophilus > Sarcophilus harrisii. The sequence goes on from NC_045428.1 coordinate 593,892,024, forward strand.
GGGGTCCCCTGTTGCTTTCCCTTTGCCCTTTTAATAAAGGTCAAGCTCTTTTGCCTGGTTTTAAGACTGGAGATAATGTGGTAAACTCTCCCCTTCTAGCCTTCTCTCTCATCTTTTATTACTCCTCTCTGTATTTAGGCAAATTTGCCACTTTCCCTATCCCTTTGTTCCCCCATTAGCACACCCTGTGCTCTCTGGCCTTTTCTCATTTTGCTTCCAGTGCTTGAAATGTTCTCCCTTCCCCTTCTCTGCCTATTAAATATCCATTCATTCTTTTCTGAACAACTTGCAAAGTAAAGGTCCATGGCATGTAAGGATCCAATGAAGTGACTGAGGCTGTTTGTCAAGTTGTTCATCCTTCCTTTTGGAAGACAATTGATGTCTTAACTTGAAAGTGAATTGGACTTAAATGAGGCAAAATAGAGCAAAGTCATGAGTATCATTTTCTATGTAGAATGGAGAAGACTCAGGGCAGTATGGGATCAGACAGGATGTTTGAATATTTTGAGTGCTAATTGTGGAAGTGAGATTAGGATTGTTATATTGGCCCTAGAAGGCAAACCTAGAAGCAATGCATGAAAGATGCAAAGAAGTCCATTTAGACTTGATTGAGGGAAGGGCAGATTTCTTTCTTTCTTTTTTTTAATTAAAACTTTTTATTTTTCAAAACATATGCATGGACAATTCTTCAACATTAGCCCTTGGAAAACTTTGTGTTTCAATTTCCCTCCTCCCCCACGCCCTCCTCTAGATGGTTAGTAGTCCAATATATGTTAAATATGGTAGAAATATGCTAAATCCAATATATGCATACAGATTTATACAATTATTGTGCTGCATCAAAAAAGCAAATCAAAGTAAAAAAAGAGAAGCAAAATAAACTGCAGAACAAACAACAATAAAAAGAGTGAGAATGCTATATTGTGAACAACATTCAGTTCCCACCGTCCTCTCTCTGGGTGCAGATGGCTCTTTCCATCTCAAGCCCATTGGAACTGGTTTGACTCATCTCATTGTTGCAGAGAGCCATGTCCATCAGAATTGAGCATCGTATAATTTTGTTGTTGCTGTGTACAATGATCTCCTGAACTCATTAGCATCAGTTCATGTAAGTCTCTCCAAGCCTCTCTGGAATCATCCTGCTAATGGTTTCTTACAGAACAATAATATTCCATAACATCCATATACCATAATGTATTCAGCCATTCTCCAACTATTGGGCATCCACTCAGTTTCCAGTCTCTTGCCACTACAGAAAGGGCTGCCACAAATACTTTTGCAATGTGGGTCTCTTTCTCTCCTTTAAGATCTCTTTGGGCTATAAGCCCAGTAGAAACACTGCTGGATCAAAGGGTATGCACAGTTTGATAACTTTTAGAACATAGTTCCAAATTGCTCTCTGGAATGGCTGGATCCATTCAGTTTTAGTGTCCCAGTTTTTGAGGGGCAGACTTCTTAACTGACAGATGGTCAGAATGGGAGTGGGCAACTTCCCCTTCCTTGGAAGCTTCACACTAGATGACCACTTGCTGAGGTTATCTCAAGGGTTCTTTTTTGAGTAGGAGCAACATTGGACAGTTCCTGAGGTTCCTTCCAAATAATATAATATTTGTGAAGTGCTTAACATGTCTGGCACATCATAGGTTCTTAATTAATGCTTATTTGTGCAAGAGGCTGCCTGGTTAGTGGAGAGAGGGCAGACTTGGGAACCAAGAAGACTTCAAATCTCACCTCTTTGATATATCTTGGCTGGATGATCCTGGATGAGCCTTTTAACTTCTCCACACTCTGGGCAATTCTAAGGCTATGATACTCAGAGAAGATGTGCTGACTTGTTTTTTCTTCTGGAAATTCCCTGTATCAGTGAAATCAGAGGTCTGGCATATCCTCCTCTGCAAACATATTATATCCCCACCCCCAGTAGAGTGGAAATTCCTAGAGGACAAAGTCTGTTTAGCTTTTGTCTTTGTATTAGTGACCCTAGGATACAGCAGGCTTTTGCTCAGAGTTTGTTGATTGACTGATTTATCGTTTGCTACAAGGTAAGTACTCAAGGCTCTTTAACTGCCTGCTCTTCTTGTTCTCCCTCACACTGAGCATTTGCAGCCAGCATGGAATGTCTTCTGAGATAACCATCATTCTATTCCCTCCCATTCCTTTGTGGATGAGAATGTCCCTAAATGAGTCCCTTCTTCCTTTGGTCCAGAAAGTTACAAGGCCACAGCAGGAGACTGATTAAAGCTTGGCGCCCTCTTGTGGAGAGATCAGGTGGATGATTTGGAACCTGGAGTGATGGAATTGTACAGGATATACCTTAGCTGTGTGACCCTGGATGTATGAGCCTCAGATGCCACAAAGTGACTTGTTCAGGGTTGTTGTTATTTGTCCTTAGCTCTCAAGGAGAACCATGACCTCAGGGAGGTGATACCATGACATGCAAGTGAATTGGAGTTCAGGGAGAGGCAGAGACATAGAGACACATAGAAAGATGGAGGCAGAAACCAAAACAGAACAGACACAGAAACAGAAACATAGAGACAGGAATAGAGAAAGAGACAGAGAGACAGAAAGACAGAGACAGTCATAGAGGGAGACAGGCCCTATGCAGGAAGCCTTCTCTGCACTCAAATATTAGCTGTCCCTTGTCACTTATCCTACACCATACTTATCAGTTTACAAATGGTATTACCCCTTCCCTTTAATAGAATGTAGCAGGGTTTCTTTTATTTTGGTTTTTATAAACCCAGTGCCTAGCACTCCACCTTCACATGAGGCACTTAATAAATGCTTACTGACTGGCTGACTTTTGGTTGAACTGAATTGGTGAGTTTTGAGGTGAGGTTTGATGAGGGTTAAGTGGAGGCGGTTGGGTGACTCTGTGATAGAGCACTGGACCTGGAGTCAGGAAAACCTTAGTTCAAATCTTGTGACTAACTGTGATCCTTGACAGTCATTTCATTTTTGTTTGCCTAAATCCACTGGAGAAAGAAATGGAAAACTACCCCAATATCTCTGCAAAAACAAAACAAAACAAAACAAAACAAAACCAAATAACAACCCATGGTACACAGGGTCATGAAGAATCAGGTGGGACTGAACAACAAATGCTAGCTATTACCTATTTTTATTAGTCTATAAGTAAAATCTAGCATTTTCTTCAAAGATGAATAAAGTCGGAGAAGGATCCTTAGGTGCCCCCAAACTGACAAAGCCCACCTTACATGGAAAAAAGGCTAAGAATCTTTAGTCTGAATTAGTGGTTCTCAAACTTGTTGGTCTCAGGACTCCATGATACTATTAAGCACTGAGAATTCTACAGGGCTTTTGTTTATGTAGCTTAGTATCAGGATGTGCTAGTAAATGTTTAACAACTGGCTTTGGGTTGGGAGAAACATGTACACAAGATGTTCTTTTAAGTATAATCTGAATTATTGACATTTTCTTATTTATTTCCTCCTGTGTTAATCTAGACCATCTATATTTTTGTAAGTATTCATTCATTTCACTTAATGGCATTATTGGCAAAATAGCTCCTCATTATTGCTGTAATTTCCAATTCATTGGTGGAAAGTTCATCTTTTTCATTTTTGATATTAGTAATTTCCATCACTTTCTTAAGTCAGGAAATCAAAATAATAAAACATGCCCTGTTTAATCACATTTGCCAAATTTTGAGATTTAAATAATCATACTGAAAATTTAACAATTGGCTCTCTGGTTCCAATCCACTGATTCTACTATGCCCCTGGTGATATCTATTGATTTTTATCATACTAGATATTAAAACATCTTAGTATTATTATGAAAATAATTTTGACTTTATGGCCTTCTGAAAGGATTTCAGGATCCTTGGAAGTTGCTGGCCCATATTTGGAGAATCACTGTCCCAGATGATCTCTTAAGGACTTCCCAATGCTAAATTCTATGAATCTGTCATTTATCTGTCTGCATTTTGCCCTTTAGAGTATTTGTCCCCACCCAACATCACAGATCCAGGATGACAGATCAACGGAACACCTGGACTCAATAAATCTAACCCTCTGAATAACGGTGTGACCCTTTGCTAGTTTTTAGATAATGAATTGGTCCCCAAGAGAGATTCTAATCTTCCCCAGGGTAATCAGGAATGATTCAGGTACTTCACAATGTGAGGCCTGGAATGACATCACCTTCAGCCTCAGTAACCCCATTGTAGTCAACGTGACCTGTGAGTCATAGCGGGATGAGGAGGGAAGGTCAGGTTAATTGGGCAATTCCCTTAGAGTAGTCCACCCATCCAGCAATCAACAAGCACATTTGCCAGTCACTGTGGAAGGCATTAGGAAATACAAACACACAAAAAAACCCAGCTGCTCCTCTCAAGGAGATTACATTTTAATGGTTAGAAACCACATATACCCAAAAGCAAGTACAAAATATACCCACAAAAACCACAAAGCAATTTAGGTGTGTGTGGGAGGTCACATGTAGATGTTAGTGTTTGAGCTGAACTATGAAAAGTGTTAGTGATTCCAGGAATTAAAGATGATGGCTCATCTAGGGATGGAGATGAGGAATGGAGAGTTCTGCATAGAGAACAGCAAATTGGCTAGTTTGGCTGGAAGGCAGAGGGAATGGATATATATTACTATCTATATGTTACTATATATCAGGAGGACCTGAGTTCAAATCTAGAACTTGCTAGCTATGAGGGCTTGGGCAAATTGCTTCAATTTCTTTAACTGATAAATGAGCTGGAGAATGAAATGGCAAAACCACTTTAGCATCTTTGCCAAGAAAACCCTTAATGGGGTTGTGAAGAGTTGAACACCACTGAAAAACTACTGAACAAAATGACTGAAAAAGAAATGCTTTTAAATCACTTACTAGAAGAGTTGCATGTGACTGAATTGAATCAGGCACAGTAAAACCTAGAAAGAAGGGAGAAGATAATCTTATCCCAGACTACTCTACTTATTGCAATCATTGGTTGTTGGCAAATCCAATTATGTCTTCTTTTCTGACCTTTTCATCACAGTTGAAATCCAATCATCCAATCATCCATCCATCCATCCATCTATGCATCCATCAAGCTACACATTCATCAATTATCTGTCTATTCTTCCATCAAACCAACTGTTCATTTACTTTTTCATTCAATCATCCATCCATTATTTATGAAGGGCCTACTATGTAACAGGCAAGGAACAATATGACATCATGGATAAGGAGCTGTCCTTGGAGATAGCTAAGACCTAGGGGCCATATCCTGCCCCTGACACACTGACTGTGATCCTGGGAAACTCATTTAAATCTCATTCTGGACAAACTATGGCCCAACAGCCCAATACAGTTATCTGTCTGTTTTTGCTCAGCTCTCAAGCTACAAATGTTCGTCAGGGGCTGTTTGTTCAAAAGGCCATGGTGTGCTAATCCCTGCTCTCAGAAGTGAATTACTGAGTCATCATAGATATTGTTGGTGGAGGAAATTTCCCCTATAGGAGTTTTCTTTACCAGTGAAATCACACATTCAATCCTTATTCCTATCCCCTGGATCAGACATTGTGCTAGTTGCTGCAGATATTTAAAAAATGTAATTGTTCCTACCCTCAAGAAACATACATTCTAGTTGGGGTGTGTGTTGGGGAACAAGAACAGAGGTAAACTAATTATTAAATACACAGTGATTACAGGGGTAGGAAGTTTACAATTTGGAGAAGTTAAAATGTTGCAAGAGAAAAAATAAGATCAAAATTGATCCCTTGATGAATGGTAGAAGAGAGGAAATTGGGAAATAATAGAAAGAACTTTTCTCTTATTCCCTAAAAACTTGCATTGAAATCTCATCTAACCCCCAAGTAAATGCAAAATTTGAAATTCTGAAAATAAAAGGAGAGATTAATAAAATTGAAAGTATAAAACTATTGAACTAATAAACAAAACTAAGAGCTGGTTTTATGAAAAAAATCAACAAAAAGGACAAACCTTTAGTTAATTGGATCAGAAAAAAGGAAAGAAGGAAATCAAATAACAATTTATACCAGGAATGCAGGGCTGGTTCAATATTGGGAAAACTATTAGCATAATTAACTACCAAATTAACAAAAATCATATGATTATCTCAATAGATGCCAAAAAAGCATTTGATAAAATGCTATTTCCACTAAAAACACTAGAGAGTATAGAAATAAATAGAGTTTTCCTTAAAATGATCAGTAGCATCTATTTAAAACCATCAACAAGTAACATATGTAATGGGGACAAACTAGAACTATTCCCAATAAGATTGGAGTGAAACAAGATTGCTCACTATCACCATTACTATTCAATATTGTATTAGAAATGTTAATTTTGGCAATAAAAGAAGAAAAAGAGATTAAAAGAATTAGAGTAGGTAATAAGAAAACCAAATTATTACTCTTTGCAGATGATATGATATACTTAGAGAATGCTAGAATTGTAGAAACAATTCACATCTTTAGCAAAGTTGCCAGATGCAAAATAAATCCACATAAATCATCAGCATTTTTATATATTACCAACAAAGTCTGGCAGCAAGATATACAAAGAGAAATTTCATTTAAAATAACTGTAGATAATATAAAATATTTGGGAGTCTACCTGCCAAGACAAAGTCAGGAACTATATGAACACAATTACAAAACACTTTTCACACAAACGAAGTCAGATCTAATCTCTTGGGAAAATGTCAAGTGCTCATGGGAGCAAATATAATAAAAATGACAATACTATCTAAATTAAGTTACTTATTCAGTGCCAATCAAATTCCCAAGAAATTACTTCACAGAGCTAGAAAAAATAATAACTGTTTGGTACTGGTTAAAAAAATAGAGTGGTTAATCAATGGAATAGGTTAGATTCATAAAACACAATAGTCAATGACTTTAGTAATTTAGTATTTGACAAACCCAAAGACCCCAACTTTTGGGATAAGAATTCACTATTTGACAAAAACTGTTGAGAAAATGGGAAACTATTAAGACAGAAACTAGGCATTGGCCCACATCTAACACCCTATACTAAGATAAGATCAAAATAGGTTCAGGATTGAGACATGAAGAGTGATATTATAAGGAAATTAGAAGAACAAAGGATAGTTTACCCTCAGATCTGTAGAGAAAGAAGGAATTTGTGACCAAAGAAGAACTCGAGTACATTAATGAATGCAAATGAATGCAATGAATGAATGCAAAATGAATAATTTTGATTAAATTAAAAGGGTTTTGTACAGGCAAAACCAATGTAGATAGGGTTAGAAAGGAAGCAATAGACTAAGAAAAAATTTTTTACATTCAAGGATTCTGATAAAGGCCTCATTTCTAAAATATATAGAAACTTGATTCAAATTTATGAGATTCAAGCTATTCTCCAGGTGATAAATGAGCAAAAGATATGAACAGGCAATTTTCAGATGAAGAAATTAAAATCATTTCTAATTATATGAAAAGATGCTCTAAATCACTATTGATCAGAGAAATGCAAATTAAGACAATTTTGAGATACCACTATATATCTCTCAGATTGGCTAAAATGACTAGAAAAGATAATGTCGAATGTTGGAGGGGATGTGGGAAAACTGAAACACTAACACCTTGTTGGTGGAGTTGTGAACCGACTCAACCATTCTGGAGAGCAATTTGGAACTTTGTCCAAAGGGCTATCAAACTGTATATATCCTTTGATCTAACAGTGTTTTTACTGGGCTTGTATCCTAAAGAAATCATAAAGGAAGGAAAGGGAACTATATGTGCGAAAATGTTTGTGGCAGCCCTTTTTGTAGTGGTATGAAACTGGAAACTGAGTGAATGCCCCTCAGTTGGAGAATGGATGAATAAGTTGGGTCTCTGTTTTTATCTCTCATTCCATTTCTCTTTCTCTCTCTCTCTCTCTCTCTCTCTCTCTCTCTCTCTCTCTCTCTCTCTCTCTCTCTCTCTCTCTCTCTCTCTCTCTCTCTCTCTCTCTCTCTCTCTCTCTCTCTCTCTCTCTCTGTCTCTTTCTCTTTATCCCCTAAGGATTACATTATGTGAAGTGGTTCTAGAATGCTCAGGACCTAATAACAGAAAAAGAACAACAAAGAGGTATTAATTTCTTTAAATGTCTTTAAAGAAGCATTATAAAGGATAAAGCCATGCTTGGTGCACTTTATAAGAAGTTCAGCTTGGTCCTGTGAATGAGTCAGAAAGGAAACAAGAGAAGAAAATGAAGGATAATAGGACAAGAGTCTGGTTGAACTTTAGGTCAATTTACTGAGTCCAGGAGACAAAATTAAAAACAAACCTAGCTCTTAATGGGAGGTGTAGACAATACATGAAGCCAGAAAAGAATGGTATGTAGAAGTGAGAGGGGAAGAGAAGGAAGGAAGGGACTTCCCTCTCATTTCTACTCATGCCTACTCATCATTTTCTTTCAATCAGTAAACCAAATTAGAGGTTGGGTTTTCAAAGCAAAAAAGAACAGAAGAGAGATTACAATGGAATAGAGAAATTCAAACTCAAAGAAAAATCAAAGAATTTAGAGCTGGAAGGAACATTAGAACCAAGAATGTTAGAGCTGGAGGGTCCAGTCTCAGATACCTCACTATATGACCCTGAGGAAACTCCTGAACTTCTCTGGGCCTCCGTTTTCTCATCTATAAATAATGGCATTGGCCTTGAAGATCCCTTCCAGCTCTGCTGTTGTTCAGTCATGACCCTTTTGTGACCCTTTTGAGCAGTTTTCTTGATAGATATTGGTTTTTTTTTTATCATTTCCTTCTTCAGACTTTTTTAACAGATGAAGAAACTGAGGCAAAAAGAATCAAGTGATTTGCTTAGAGTCATACAGCTGGTAAGTGTCTGAAGCCAGATTTGAACTCAGGGAGATGAGACTTTCTAACTTCTGGCCTGGTGCTATTTGTGCACTATGATGCCCCCTAGCTGCTCCTTCCAACTCTAGAACTGTGGAATCCTTTAAGACTTTGCTTCTCATACCTCTGACTTTCCATTTATCACCAAATTTTATCTGATTGGATTAGAACCCTGCAAGGTGTAGGCAGAGTTGACTTTGAAGTCAGGGAAATGCATGGCAACTGGGGATGACTCTGGCTGAGTCTCAGGGTTCTAAGTAACCCTCAGAGGCTAGTATTGCCAAGGGAGTACTGACTTGCTTTGGTAGAGTGACTTTCCTTCCATTGGACCTTCTTTGCTGATGAAATCTCAGGTCTGTTCCCCTTCATCCATCCTGAAGGTTCACTGTTCCTCCTAGTTTTGTGTTGTCTGCAAATTAGATAAGTATGCTGTGTCCAACTGACTGATAAAACAAAGAGGTCAGGACTAGGACAGATCCAGGAACTACCCCTCATCCCAACACACACACACACACACACACACACACACACACACACACACAGAGATCTCTTGACCTTTTTTTGAGTCCAATTAGCCAACCTAAGTTCAAATAACTTCTTTAACTGTTTAGTTGATGGGTGATCCTAAGGAAGTCATTTAACCTCCCTGCATTGTGATAACTCTGAAAATTATAAGTTTAGTGGGATGATGATTTGTGCTTGTAGAAGAGGCAGCTGATGACATCACTGATCCTTGGGCTGTTGTCAAAGAATTCATCTAATTATGTTATGGTTTGGCATTCATCTCCAATGCAAGAAGAGGATGAAAGGTTACCAAGAGTGTTGCTGAAGTCCACAAAAGCTTCTCTTAGAACAACCTGGGGTCCAGGAAATCAGATTTTTAAAAAAATCTTGTTTTGGTACTTATGTCAATGGAATTGATTTTCTGTCAATCCTATGGATTTTAGTTCATGCTCTAATAGCATGATTCAAAGAAGGACTGGCTGCCCGAGAGGTCCAGGATCCAGAAAAGGGGAAGGATCCCAGGTCCTGGCATCCCCCAAGACCTTATCTCAGCCTTCAAGGAGCCAACAGATTACTTGAAAAACAAAACAGGGAGTTACAGGAAGGTGTACCTTTCACATTTGCTCCTTGACCTTGGCTCTGGGGGCTTTTTGTGCCTTGGTAAAGAAAGCCTCAGCTGGTCAGGACAGGGATTTCTCTGAGGAAGGAGAGGGGCTGGTGGCTGGGTTAGCTATCAGAGATGGCTTCCTGGCAGAGCTGGGGAGATAAGTGCTGAGCCTTGAAGGACGTTCCTATGCAGAGATGATGATGGTGATGGCAGTGTAGGGCAATGAAAAGATTAGAATCAGAAAAAATCAAATCCTGACTTTGCCTCTTACTTTCTGAGTGATTTGGCACAAGTGGCTTAGCTTTTCTGGGCCCCTGTTTACTCCACTATAAAATGAGAGGAATGGGTAGATGTCCTCTAAGGCCCTTCTAGCTCTGGATCTGGGATCTTATATATCACCTGTTAAGGACCATGCCTAGGTGAAGGGGCAGGTCAATTCTCCAAGATCCTCCACAGCTGTGGATTATAAACTTGAAGGAATTGCAAAGCAGCCTTCGCAGATGTTTCTTATGAAATAAGTTGGAGGCAAGAGGAGAGAGGTCAGACAACACAACTGCCTCAGTCTCCTTGTATCATCATCATCCTCTCACATGAAGAGATCCATTCTACAGGTCTGAGTTAGATCTCCAGCAGCCATTGGTAGGTGGCTCCTGTATCACAACGACCACCCAAGCAGAGGCTGTGAGTAGGATACAGGAAGGGAAGAAGAGAAAGTCACAGGCACAACCTGAAGAGTCTGGGGCTGAACTCTCAAAATGTTGAGTTAAATTATGGGGATGACATGGTATCCTGACAGAAGAGGAAGCCATGGGAGATGAATGAGATTTGAAGCTGCCTGTGAGGAGAGGCATTTGACAGCATAGAAAAGAACTAGAGGGTGAAAATCTGACCAGAAGGTAGGCTGAGAGAAGATTCTTTCTTGAAGTCTGCTGTAAGGATGATTGGAGTTGATTGCCAGCTCATATCATGAGATAGCAGATTCTCCTGTCCTCTGTGGGCACCTTACAGTTTCTTAGATCAGTGTCAGATGCCCTGTGACTTCTGGAAAGAATCTGGAGTCACACAGGGATTGCTTTTACTCTCATATGTGCCAGATGTTTAGCATATCATGAGAGCAATTAGGTTTTATTGCTATTCATCGTCCTTTGTGGGTGAATTTGAAGAGAAATTGACTCGAGTACACCAAATAGATTTTGATCGATTTTGAACCAACCTACCATGGTGGAGAGAACATCAGACTGGAGTCAGGCCGACTTGAGTGCAGATACCACCTCAGATATTTATATGTTGTGTGACCCTGGGAAAGCAAACTTCTCTGACCCTGCGGCAATTTTTTGGAACTATAAGGTTTAGTAGGATTGAGACTTGTGCCTATGAAAAGGCTGCTAAAATCATAGGTCCTTTGTATATTCACAAAGAACCAGAGAATGTCAGAGTGGAAGGGCTTTTAGATGTCCAACCCTGTCATCTTCAAAAATCCAACCCTGTAATCTTTCAGAGACTAACCTGGTTGGAGTGGAAAGTACATGAAGTTGCAGAAGAAGAAGGTTGCATAGAGGCTTTGAATACCAGGCTGTGAAGTCTGAACTTGGACCTCTAAGTCATGGGGAGCCATTGAATGTTCCTTGAATAGAAGAAGATGAGAGAGAATGGTCAGAGCTTGGGTATAAGAAGAGGAATTGACAGCTGAGATGGGGGAATTAGTTGAGGAGAAAGGGGAGGCAAGGAGGCCTTCATGATGAAGGGGGCAAAGTTAGATTTGGAATACATAACTTTCTTTTTGTCTAGTCAATTATTTTTTCCATCACATCATACTGACTCCAAGGGCATACCAAAGTTCAGAGTACTAGTACTGAGGGTTAGATTCAGACTAATGATCATATAATTATTAGTCTAATAGGTAAGATAAAGCTAAAAAAAATCAGCAAGAACTTTTAGGTCCCTCCTAATCCTGACATTTCCTGTTCTAAGGACCTTCTCAGCTAGGACATTCCCTGTTCTAAGGCTCTTCCCAGCTCTGACCTTCTTTGTTCTAAGATCCCTCCCAGTTCTGACCTTCCCTGTTTTTAAGTTTTCTCACATCTCTGACATTCTCTTTCCTTAACATCCCCTCTGGATGAGTTTAGGGAACACATTTGGTAGCTCTCCCTTAGCCACATTGAGTTGCTGATTGGACATCCATATGGAGATGTCCAATGAGCAAATGAAGATAAAGCACTGGAATTCTGGGTAGGAATCGGGTTGATTTGGGAGTCACAGCATCAACTAAGTTGAGAGTAGGAAAAGAGACATCAGAGAACAGTTAGCTCAACCCACACATGAAAAGAATCTGCATTATCACATGCAACATAGCCACTCCATAGAAATGATCATTAACTCCATGTTGTGGGTTGTGATGAGAGGCTCACTATCTCCTGAGGTGTTTCCTTTTACTTTTGGATCACTCTAATTGTTAAGCACTGTTTCTTTATAAAAGTTAGGAAATGGATCAGCAATCAAGGAGTCAGAATAAGACTCTATATAGTTATAGAACTGGGGGCTCAGTAGATATAGCATTGAATCAGGACTCAGGAAGTTGTTTCAATCATATCTGATTCTTTGTGACATTATTTAAGGTTTTCTTGGCGAAGAATACATTATACATTCACAATACATATAATAAGTTAGTCTGTGGCAAAATTAATAAAGAACAATCTCATGACTTTTCAAGAAGAAATACATGAAGGAAACAATGGATCTATAAGAAACTGATACATACCAATAAAACTAATAATAAACATCCTTCAAAGGAAGAAGGAATGACAATTTATAGAGGAGAGAATATAAATTGTTTATAATCTTATAAGGAAGTGACAATTCTTCAATAATTGGAGAAAGCCAAATAAAAGTAATCTCACAAGGCCCACTGTAAACCCACTATAATGGCCCAAATAGCTTCCCCAAAAGAAAGGCCAGTGGTGGCAAAGAAAGAAAAGAGGAATTCTGAAACATAATTAGAAGAGACTATAGATTGTAATATGAGTTACAACATAGCTAAATGGGGACAGAGAAGATCCCATAGGAAATAAAAGGAGTCCAAACACTGGCCTGACCATCCACAAGGCATGGGCTTTGAGAAGACAGTGCAGAGCTAAGGTGAAATATAACAATATCAATTCAGCAACACCCCGGAGTGCTCCATATTTTGATGAGAACTCAAGAGGGTTACAGGATAAGTAATTCAATACTGTTGTAAAGTTTTATGTAGCTTGCACTTGTGGTTCATGTTCCTTTTTTAAAATAGGAAATAATACCCATTTCTCACTTAATTCATCGTATGTATTGAGTACCTTTCTATTCTCCTCTTTGGAGGAATCCTGGATAGGAGTTTAAATACAAGCTTTAAATAAAATATTCCTAGGTGTGGGGTGGGGATGAGATGAGTTAAATTAGGTAGGAGAAAAGGAACTCTTAACCCCTTTCAGTAGAAGCTGGGGTCCATTAGGACTGAACTTGGTCCATATTTCATTCTCAGAGCTATATTAGATAGATTTCTTAATGGAAAGGGATAGGATACAGTGCCCCAGATTCTTAGATTAAACAGCAGTTTCTAATCATAAAAAGTCAATTCTGTGGTTTGGAGGGGAAGAGATAGTTTGCTGGGAACTTCCTGTAAGCTTTTGTAAAGGCAGGGTTGGGCTTACCAGTTCCTCAAAGCAAAAGAAATAGGGAATAATATCTTTCAGTAGGGCTGGCGTATAGGGGAATTCCAGGGACATAAAGCCCTTTGTCCTTCTCTAGGAGGAAAAATCTCATTCTGAAGTCTGGATTACCTGGGGTGAACAGATGAAAGTTTTAGGATATAATGGCTGAGAAGGCCCTAAGAGCATGACATGTTAGAACTAGGAGGGCTGGTAGATGGAACGGTGAGGAAGAGACTGACATGGTTGGAGTGGAATGTACATGAGGCTTTGAGTACCAGGCTATGGAGTCCCAACTTGGACCTATGAGTCATGGGGAGCCATTGAATGTTTCTTGAGTAGAGAAAGATGAGAGGGTGATCAGATTTAGGTATAAGAAGAGGAATTGACAGTATGAAGTGGGAAATTGGTTGAGGAGAAAGTGGAGGCAAGAAGGCCTCCATGATGAAGGGGGAAAAGTCCAGCTGGGAAAGGAGAGGTTGGGCTTATGTAAACAAATGTGTCATAGGTACCCTCTTTCCCATTTTCTGCCTCATTTCCCCCATCTATAAAATATGGATGATTACTTCTCTCCAAAAATCATAGGATTGGGATAAGGATCAAATGAGAGGTAGCATAGGACAAAAAAGAGGACATTAAATTAAGAAGTGGAGAATCTGATTTTCTTCTTTTATATGATCCATCTTTGCAGATAATTTCTACATTTGTTTTTTAAAAAAGTCCGAGTTGGTCAGTGAGTTCCTTTTATAGACTCAACACTCTCTTCAAGCTGGTTCACCTTTTCTTCATTAGAATCATTTCTACTTGTGTTTCCATGATTAGGCTTTTGAGAATTTATGATAAATTAATAAATGAAGAATCAATAAATAAATTATCAAGCATTTCCTAGAAACCAAGTACATTGCTGAGCTCTGGAGATGCAAACAAGACTCTTCAAGTAATTAAACTTCTAATATAGGAGATACTACAGATAAGAGGGAGTGGTGACTGAAAAAAAAAGATGTTTCACTATGGGAAGTTCATCTCTGTTGAACTGATTTCTTCTGAAGAAATTTGGTCCAGTACCTAATTCTGCCCTTGGGATGTGCTGGAGCCAGCTCAAACTGACTTATGAGTTGATTCATAAATCTTCAGTGTGAGCATTTATACCTCAGAAATGGATAAAAGCAAAAAATCAGGGTGTGCTTAATTGCTCTCTTTAAGTGATAGAGAAAATGTTAATAATGTAAATTGAATTTAAAAGTATATCATGAATACATTCTCATCTCCTTCACAACTTCTATAGTTGGATGTTAAACATTTACCAGCTCACACCTGTGTCTACTCTTTCCACAAACTCTTTTAAATCTCCTTAACCTTCCCAAATCTAAGGTATGAGTCAGAATATGAACAGCTTTCTTCCTTTTATCTCAAACTCTGTAATTGAGTTCCCATCTGTCCCCAATGGGTCCACATTTTTACATTAGGATCCAGTTCCTCCTTGGCAAGAATTAGGCCCTGAAGCATAGCAGCCCTGATTCTTTGTTCCTTGTTTGAAGGATGAAATTATTATCAAGGCAAGCCAAGATAGAATTTAGACCAAGCTGACCAGTTTCATTTTTCCATATGTCTTATCCATGTCTTATCTCTGGCTTTTTGTAGTCAGTTCCTTCTGCTTGGCATGCCATGGCATACCAAATTCCCATAAAAGTCCTTTCTCCTTTCCCAGGTGCTAATGATGTTTCCTGAAATTACTTTGGGTGTGTTTCATTTTTATTTTGGTCTATACAAGTTATTTTCACCTACTAGAATGTTAAGGAACATGCCTAGGTGAAGAGGCAGGTCAGTTCTCCGAGAGCCTCCACAGCTGTGAATCATAAACTTGAAGGAGTTACAAAGTAACCTTTGCTGATACAGGTGTTGCTTGTGGATTGGGAATGAAATAAATTGGAGGCAGAGGGAAGAGGAGAGAGTTCAGAGAATGCAACAGCCTCTAAGTGGATATGTCAGAGAACACCAATTATCTCTCAGTCTCCTTGTGTCATCATCATCATCCTCTCACATGAAGAGATCCATTCCAGGTCTGTGTTAGACATCCAGCAGACACCTGCCAGTGGCAGGTACCACAACAATAGAATGCAAACTTCTTGAAGACAGGAACTATTTTCCTTTTGATGGCCATTTAATTCATCTGACTCCATATACTTAGAGTTGTATATGTCAAGTTTAAGAAATCCAGACACTGGGCCTTATCTCCCTTGTGTCTTCTCAGTCTCTCACTGGATTGGCACAACTAGTCCTAAGTTCCCTACATCCTGCATCCCTACATTTCTCATTCTTCACTACTTTTTAGACAATTTAGAAAATACTCATGTCATTGGTTCTGGCTGTACTTTTATCTTCCCCTTTGGGGAAGTATCCTATTGATGCTTGCAGATTTTTTTTTTTTTGTCTAAAACTCTATATAAATCTGTAGGACATTAGACCTTCAACTAGAATCGCCCTTGCACAATTCTGTGTCTAGAAGCCCTTACTATGGATTGTCCTCAGTGGGGAGCTGGTGCAATGGGGGCCACACACTGGCACTTCCCTCTGTTGACATCTGTTCTCCCCCTCCCCTTATGAATAGTAATAAAGTTTTGCTAACTACTATCCTTGTGTGGCTCTGTTGTTCTCCTCCCCACCCCCTCAACTCTCCTGTATCCTACAGTTTTGTCAATGCCTAGCACTGAGTACATCTATATATTTATTGTCTTGAGGAGCAAACCAGGCAGATCTAATAGCACCTTATTTTCTATTCCCCCTGATTCTTGGAATGGTTAATTGAAAAAAAAAAATCCCTCCAGTACAAAAGCAAAATCAATGCAAATATGGCAATCATGCAAATGAAACCATTTTGTGAAATGGAAATTCAGATCAAATTTAATTGCCTTGACCAGTCTTGGTTCCAGATGTAATGTGGGCAAACTGGTCTTTAGACATCCTTCAAGGACCAACCTTGAAAGTAATCTCTTAGATTGAAACCCAAGAGTGAATATTTTTACACGTACTAAGGAATAACCTCTAAAGACCAGTTTGCTCACATTGCATCTGGAACCAAGACTGGTATGGAGAAATTATGAGATCCTTTATTGGTTTCTACACCACATGACCATATCACTACCTTTCTTTCTGGATTATTTTGTGCTGGTCCCAAGAATCAAGTAGTGGAGGGACTATCCCTTCTTTCACCCAGTCTCCATTTGACTGTGAATCTATCATAGCTACCTCTGACTTTTTATGTTTGTTTGGCTTTTATTTTCTAATATAAGATGTAACATAAGTATTTAATAAGTAATAAAGGGTAACTAGATGGCACACTGGATAGAACACTGACCCTGAAGTCAGGAGAACCTGAATTCAAATGTGGCCTCATATACTTAACACTTACTAGTTGTATCATTCTGGGCTAGTCACATAACCCCAGTAGCCTGGCAAAAAAAAAAACCCAAAGTCAATAAGTGGATGAGTATTCTTTTCTAAGGTATAAATGTCCAGGACTGATGTTAGCCTTCTAGCAATTGTGAATACTTTATCATATTTGTATCCAGTGATATACTGGAGCTATCTTGAACTGGTTTGAAAAATTTTCAATGTGAGCATTTATAACTTAGAAATTAATGAATGCTACAAATCAAGGCTTGATTTATTGTTTTATTTATTGTTTAGACTTAAAAAAAGTGATGAAGAAAATGTTAGTATGCAAATTAAACTTAAAAGGGTATTGTGTGTACTTTTTTTTTCAGAGTTGGTTTTTAAACCTTTACCAGTACATTCCTGTTTGTATTTCACATGTAATGTGTTGAATTTATGGCCACTGTGTATTTGTGGGTGAATGAGCCCTAGACTCACTGGGGGTAATTTTTTAAACAATTGCTCTTATTAGACACTATCTTAGTAAATGTCTTTGCTAAAAGATAATTGCAATTTAGCTAATTTGCCAAAAGCTGATTGTTAGTGGTAAGCACACTAGTGGGGACTCATGAATTAAAGTGTTAGTAATATATATTCCCATAGGACTCTCTCTAGAATTCAAGGTCATAGTCACCCCTCTAGGAACCCAAGAAGTAAGTTTAAGTGCTAATGAATATTGGTGGAGTGGCCCCAGAGGAGATGTTATATGGGAAAACTGATGATGAATCTTGTCTCCCTTCTCTCGAGTAGTCAGGAATCACTCAGGATGAGATGACGTGAAGAAGTTATAATAGACAATTGGACCTTTACATCACAGATCCATAAAATACTTATTGCATTATATATTATTAGAGAAAGTAAATAATAAACTTTGGTCTACCTGTCCTATGGCCAAAAACTTCTGCTTTTTTTTTTTTTTAACCTCAGGGGAAGCTCTGAAAGAAATTCAATTAGCTCTATTTTCCCAAGAGTCTTTGCCACATCTCTGTGCCCCTCCTTGCTCTGGAAGTGAGTCCAATGGAAGTCCAATGGGAAGTGAAAGGGGAGGGATCCTGAAATAGAGGAAAATTGATCTCAGTCTCTCCAAAGACAGAGAAGTAATGAGTTGGGAGACACTTCCTAGTGGATTGGAACAGAGAAAGCATTGAGATTGGTGTGAAGACCAGCTTCCAATCTTTGTGCATCTTTAACCAGATACTTCAAGAGATCAAAGTGGGGCAGAACTTGATGTCAGAACTCTTGGATATTGCCCAAAGGGGTTTCAGGCCCTGGAAGAGATTTTTGCTCACAGGTGAAAGAGACTAAATCTTGGGAAAGTGGGAGATGGGGAGACATTCATTCTCATTGAGACAGGAAGCTCCTAGGAGAGGAAGACAGAAAGAATTAGATTTGGTAGAATGGTCATGCTATAAGAAAGCTAAGTTGGGAGAAAAGATGAAATGATTGACTATAGGTCAAAAGAAGGAGCCCAGATCTGAAAAGCAGGAGACATGAGTTCAACTCTTGGTTCTGATAATAATACAACTCATTGCTAACCAATTCCCTGCTCTGGGCTTCAGTTTCCATTATATTGTATCATACGAATTCGATTTATTACATTTTAATTATAATATAAAATACATCTAATTTTAAACTTAATTTTACTTAAATTTAACAAATAAAATTAAATTATATTTTAATTTTAATGAATTTAAAATTGGAGATGATTGTTTAAAGATTTTCCAGCTCAAAGATTCTTTGAGTTTAAGTTTATGATTTTGATTCTATGATTCTATCTCTAAAATTCTATGACTTTGATCCTAACATCTTGTGATTTTTGATTCTCTAAGATTCTATGATTCTGCCTGTCTTTGAGCATGTGCTGGGATTTGTGCCTCTTGCTGAACCTACTTAGATGGAGATCAGGGGAGGAAAAAGGCTGATATAGATAGGGAAATGGGTGAATGGAACATATGGTCACCTTATGCTCTGTAGGGTCGTGGGCTCTGGTCTCTAGATGGAAGAGTATTTCTGTTCTCATTTTCAATCTATTTTGTGAACTAGTCACAAGAGCCATACTTGGGAGATGGGTCTGGGCTCAAGGCAAATCACTCTCTGGGAACTTCTTGCTCTGCACTCCTCTAAATGGGGTGGGTCATTCTCTAGTAACCATAGCCCCAAACTGACACTGTATTCTTGGTGGAGGGATGATTGGATCATTTAGATGCTAATTATCTGTGAGCCAAGTCAAAGATCACAGAAAATCACCATCACTCCTCTTTCCTTTTCTGAGTTCTTGAATTGCCCTGATAGATGCCCATCTGTCTTCAGATCCAGATCAATCCTCCTAACCCTTCACATTCAAAGGCAACTCAGAGGTACCATAAGACAGAGTGTGCCAGGCTAGGAGTCAGAAAGTCCTGATACAAATCCATCCTCAGATACTTAATAGATGTGTGACTCTAGGTAAATCACTTAACTCATTTGTCTTGTTTCCTCGCTTGTAAAATAGGGACAAAAACATCATCTACTTTTCAGAGTTGTTGTGAAGATAGAATGAGATAATATTTATAAAACATTTAACATAGTGCCTGATATAATAGGGTTTTAATAAATACTTGTTTCTTTCCTTTCCTCCTGTCCAAGGGTAGATCGCCTGACTGCAGATTTCTTCTCCAAACAGGAATAAATATTTCAAGTATTATTATGCTCTTTATATAGATAGGAAAACTGAGGCTATGGGGAAAGAGTGGCCAAAGTGGGGATAAAACTCTAGGTCTAGTGACCTAACCATCATGCTATATTGCTTAGATAGCTTTTGAGATCAATTGTGGTCTAAAGTGCCATCATTCTATGGTGCTCCTGATCCAGAACTTTTCCTTCACTTTAATCAGACTCATTTTTGGAGACTGAGCACACTGGTAATTGCTGGGACCAGACAGAGAGTCTCTCTAGCTCAGCTGGACATGGTATGGCTTGAGTTCTACTGTAAAACCTTTGAGATCCATTATCATCTCTGAGTCCTGATATGACCTCACAGGAAGCCAGTAGGATGTGTTGGCCTGAACAGTCTAGCCATTTGATTAATAGATGTTCACTGAGACTTGTTGACATCCAATGTTCTGGGATTTATTGATTCTGTTTGTGCACAGTCATAGAACCTTAAATTCTAACAGCCAAAAAATCCTTTAGAATATGGAACATAGAATATCAGAGATGGGAAGACCCTTAGAAGAGGGGATTGTCAGAACTCCCTTGGAAAATAGAATGTGAGAACTGGGAAGGTTTTTAGAACAGAGACTATCAGAGGTGAGAGGGATCTTAGAACATGGAATGTCAAAGCTGGGAGAGCCCTTGGAAATTATCTATTTTTCCTCCTCTCCCTACACTCCATCATTTCATAGTATGGCAAAATGAGAGCATCTTGGAACTTGCTGAAGATTCTGATGCTAGAAGCAGCTCATGGGGAATCCAATTAAAGCTAGACAATATCTTGGGGTCCTCCCCTTCTTTATTTTATAGTTAAGGAAACCAAGACCCAGAGAGATGATGTGAGATGTCTGAAGTCCTTAAGGGAGTAAGTGGCAGAACTGGGACTCTAATTCAAGGACAGGCCCATCATCCAGACCAACACTGGCCAAGCACACATGGGAAATCTTACATGTGCATTCCCACATAGAATTTCCCCCAAAAGCCATACCCTGCTTCCCTTCTTCAGCTTCCTTAGGCACACTTTTCTATCTTAAAGGAAGCTCCCACTGTAAGTTGATGATGTGGCCCTTGTTCAGTGGTTCTCAATGTTCTCTCTCCTCTCTCCCAGCCCCTCTTCTTACATTATGGAGCCTGCTAGGTGCTGCCCAGCTTACCATCATCTCTCAGCCATCCATCGCTATTGTGGGTGACGATGTCCTTCTCTCCCTCCACGGCCTCCAGGAGGGAAGTTATGTCAGTATCACTTGGTTTCGAGGGATAGGTTTTCTGAGAAGCATTCTGTCTTATGACACTGAGACAGAGAAAGTGGCCATAGGCTCTGAATTCACCAAGCGGGAGTACCTACAGTCTACTGGTTCCCTCATCATCAAGGGAGTCGAAGTGACTGACTCGGAAAACTACACCATCCTTGTAAACACCAGAGTCAATGGGTTGATTTGGGCAACAGAAGGTTTCCAAGTCTATGGTAAGTCACTCAATAGTTGGAACTGGAGTCCATGACAGCTAAGAGATTTGGGTTTTGGTTGTGGTTGTGGTTGTGTGTGTGTGTGTGTGTGCACGCGCACGCATGTGTGTTTAGTTTGGGGGGTGGAGACCCTTCTCTCCTCACATCTATTTCTGTCCCTTGAGAATTGACCTGCTTTTGTAGAAGGGATAAAGTCTCAGTCAGGACATTTGTGTTCAAAAGCCAAGTTGTCCCTTTTGCCATAGTTATCACTGATACTGGGATTAGATTCAGTAAAGTTGCACAGGGTAGTAGGAAGAGTATCCCTGGAGGAAAGAGGATAGTCATACAAGGGGTGGAATAGGAAAAGTGGGGATGTGCCTTCTCCTCCAAAAAGTCCAGTCCCCAAACCATGGATGGAGGAAGGAGAGGGGGGACATGTAGAAAAGTGCAGGGTGGTAGGGGAAGCAGGCTCAAGGAAAGCTGTAGGGTGCTCAATTGATGCCACAGATTGAGGGGCTAAAATTCTCCTTTGCAAAGGAAGTGAATTTTTCCAAATCAGGACCTTAACCAGGGAACAGAATTTCACAGACAAGATGGTTAAAAGAAAGAATCTGGTAGGATGACCAGGTAAAGTCTGATGGCAATTCATCAAGGGAGAGTAGAAAGACTACTCGATTTGGAGTCAGAGGATTAGGGTTCAAATCCTGACTTTGCTCCTATATGAAAGGAACCTTAGAAGTTATTGAATCAGTTATCCTCTTTTTTACAGATGAGGAAACTGAGGCCCGGGATGTTCAGTGATTCACTTAGAGTCATATAGATAGTAAGTAGCAGAGCTGAGATCATCTTTTCTTTGGTGACTTCCTAAGTGTCCACTAATGAATACAAACAACAGATTCTTCCTGTAGTGAACACTACAGGATTTATTTTAAATTGCATGATATATTGTTATGGATCTGGAAACAATAAATATAATTATAATTTCACACAGTGAAAATTCAAATATACAGGACCTTTTCAGGAGATTCATTATATATATACATAGTTATAGTTCTTTAAAAATACTCGAGAGTCAGTGACACATTTATGAAATCAGTGGTAGAAGAATTGATTATTGTAGTCAGAAAAATATATACCCTGATGGCAAAATATAAGTATTAAGGAATAAAAAACATTCATTTTTAAAATGGGGGCAGCTAGGTGACACAGTACATAGAGTGCTGGGTCTGGAGCCAGGAAAACTCATCTTCCTGAGTTCAAATCTGTTCTCAGCTACTTCCTATCCTCAGCTACTCGCCTAATCCTGGGCGAGATTCTGTTTACCTCAGTTTCCTCATCTGTAAAATGACCTGGAGAAGGAAATGGCAAACCACTCTAGTATTTTTGTCAAGAAAACCCCACAAGGGGTCATGGAGAGTCAGGAAAGATTGAAAATGACTGAACAACAACAGTTTTTGAAATGATAGTCAATCATTTTTGGAATTTCCATATTATTTGTAAAAAGTTATTTAAATGATTCCAGGATTTAAAAAATGAAATACAATTGAGAATTAATAATAGATGCCATATGTGATCTTAGCCATCTTGAGTGAACAACTGTCTTATAAATATACACACTTTATTACAAAATAAAGATACAAGATAAAGAAATTTCTGCTCATCATAACCACCTGTGTATGTTATGCTCTCTTTTTATTTTAAGAAAAGCATCTTCCTCTAGTTGGGGTTCATAATTTGAAGTCCTTGAAATTGTTTTTTAAAAAATAACTTGAAAACTTAATTTCTTTCTTTTTTTTAATTATAGCTTTTTATAAGTTATATGCATGGATAATTTTTCAGCATTGACAATTGCCAAACCTTTTGTTCCAATTTTCCCCCTCCTTCCCCCCATCCCCTCCCCTAGAGGGCACATTGACCAATACATATTAAATATGTTAAAGTATAGATTAAATACAAAATAAGTATACATGTAGAAACAGTGATTTTGCTGCACAAAAAGACTCGGACTCTGAAATAGGGTACAATTAGCTTGTGAAGGAAATTGAAAACTTAATTTCAAAAGAATTGGTTTAATTTGTGATTCTATTTAATTCATCTTGTGCATTTAAAAACATGATTCTGAGAATGGATCTAGAAGCCTCATCAGATTTCCTATGGGGTTCATGATATAGAAAAGGTAAAGAGTCTCTAATTTGAGTCCATATTGATATTCCAACTGGCCTAATTTTTGCTAATGGCGTTCTCCCTTTGCAAATTAACATAGTTATTTCTTAAACATTAAAAATCTGCTTCTGATCCACTCTGGAATTTTTTGCTATTTATTACTTCTGGGAATCCCGTGGAATTGATTTCTTTGCTTTCTAATGCACAGGGCAGGCTTTCCTTCTCTCATAAATACTTGTCCCTTTGCTTTTAGTCTTTGTCTAGATCACTTCCTTGGATTTTCTCTACGATCAACCATGTTGCTGGTTTAGCTGCAGCGACTCCCTCTTAGATGTTCCCTCTTATTCTCTTCTCTGTTGGCTCTTTTTCTTTGCTCCTTCTAGCCAAATCTGGATCAGCAGCCCCTGCACTTGGGATAAGTGGCATGAAAACACTCTCAATTCAATGTTTGGGAAGGCGAGAGTCAGCAGAGATCCCAGGATGCTAGAAGATTGCTGTTGGGGAGTCAGGGAAGAAAACAAAGTGGGGTTAGACTAGGGAAGAGTTATGGTGAAAGAGAAGTTCATTACATCATAGCCTTCAGTTTTAAGTAATTACTCTTGTTTACCAGGTGCTTAGCCAAGTTATTTCTACATTGTGGAAAGATTCTATTTAAAACTCTTTACTTTCAGGCCCCTGGGACAAAAGTCCATAGTTCTTTGCATATTCTTTCTCCATTAGATTGTAAGCTCTGCAAGGCAGGTAATGTCTTTTGCTATTCTTTTTATCCCCAAGACTGGGCACATTGAATGAATTTAACAAATAATTATTGATTGATTAACTGTGTGGGCTATGGATATGCCCTCTCCTCTGACACCTTGGGTTAACCTTTCTTCTCTTTTGTCCCAGTGAAACCATCAAAACCCAACATCACCATGGAGTCTCTAGACTCCATCATTGAGTTTAAGAGCATGGTGAAGCTCATGTGTATTTCCAATGATGTGGATGTCAGCATCAGATGGTTCCTGAATAATACAGAACTTCCATCCAGTCCACGACTCTCCTTGTCTTCAGATAACAAGACTGTCATCTTTCACAATATCACCAGAAGGGACAGTGGATACTACCATTGCGAAGCCTGGAATCCGGTGGGCTTCCAGAGCAGTGATGACTTTAATCTGATTGTCTACTGTGAGTATCTCTTAGAGACCTGAACCCGGACCTTATACCTTTCTTCAGCAGCATAGGCTGAGTAGGTATCGAGATCTTCTTTTACAGGGTTGATCACTTATTAGGTAACAGAAGAAATTCTTGTTCAGGATTAGGATGGCCCAGATCACAGGATCTCAGAGCTAGAGAGGATCTCAGAGGGGCCATAGAATCATGACATGGGGTTTAAAAGTTATCCATTCAGTAAAATGAGGATCTTACCTCAGAGAAAAAAGTCAAGGAGAAGTAACTTTCCTAAGGTCATACTGGAAGGTAATAAGTCAGAATTTTATCCCAGATCTTTTGCGTCTGACTCCAAGAGACATTTCTACTGACCTTTATCTTTTCAGGGATGCCCTCAGGGATTTTTTCCAAGTTCCCCTGGAAGATACTAAGATTCTTTTTGGTTCTGAGATTCTGAAAGATTGTGAGTGGCCACTCCTTTGAGATGACTCACATTGTTAGTGATGGCAAATTGTTAGGGACACAGAGATCCACAGGAAGAGATTGGGTGCCCTGAGAATGGACTCACGCTGGATTTTGAGTACAGTGGAATCCAAGAAGATGAGGCAAATCAGGAGAGAACAGGGTAGTCATGTAGATCCCCGATCCAGGGTCAATGAGTTCATGGACATATTAGCCAAAGGGCATTTTTATTTCTTCATATGCAACATTCCATCTCTTATTTTCATGCCTTTGTGTGAGCCCAACTCCTTTTCTTCCCCACCCCCTCACCTAGAATACAATCCTTGCTCACGTTGGTCTCTTAGAATGTGTGATTTCTTTCTTTCTTTCTTTTGTTTTTTTTTTTTAATTTAATAGCCTTTTATTTACAGGTTATATGCATGGGCAACTTTACAGCATTAACAATTGCCAAACCTCTTGTTCCAATTTTTCACCTCTTACCCCCCACCCCCTCCCCCAGATGGCAGGATGACCAGTAGATGTTAAATATATTAAAGTATAAATTAGATTGTGTGATTTCTTTCAAGCTAAACTCAAACACGACTTCCAGGTTGAAACAATTCTTCATAATTCCTTCCTTCTCCCCTCTATATACTGGCCTCCCCTTCCCTGTGGTTTATATATGTTTGTCTATCTATCTATCCTGTCTGCCTCTTTATCATCCATCTACTCATCCATCCATCTATCTATCTGTCTGTCTGTCTATTTATCTGTCCGTCCGTCTGTCCGTCCATCCTTCCGTCTGTCCGTCCATCTGTCTGTCCATCCGTCCATCCATCTGTCTATCTATCTACTTATATCTCCCTTGATAGAATAGAAGGAAGCTCCTTGAGGTCAGGGACTGATTTTTGTTTTTGTATTTATCCCTAAAAGACCACTAGGTGGCGCCATAGTGCATAAAAACTGGGATCAGGAATAGCTATTGTCTTGAGTTTAAATCTGGTCTCAGTCACCTACTAACTGTGTGATCCTGGGCAAGACACTTTGCCCTATTGTCTCAGTTTCCTCATGTGTAAAATGAGCTGGGGAAGGAAACGCCATACCACTCCAGTGTCTCTGTGAAGAAGACCTCAAATGGGGTCACAGGGAGTTGGATCTGACTGAAACAACTGACCAATGAAAAGTCTATCCCCAGCTCCCAACGGTGTTTGATGTATAAGATGCTTTTTACGTGCTTGCAGATTTATGGGTCATAGCACCCGCTTATTATCCCCTTCCTGCATTCCAACCTCACCGTGCTGTCCCCCAAACCTGGCTTTCAGTCTTCCACCTCTATGTCTTTGCCTCTTCTTTTTCACCTTACAATCCCTAAATCTCTTCAAATGTCCCCTTTACCTGGGACTTCCTTTCTGGCCTCCCATTCCCCAAATGCTTGTGTCCCTAGAAATTCTGCAAGACTTTCTCGGTCCTCCCTAATTATCTGGTGTTCCTTCAGAGACAAGTTCTCATTTATCCTGTATTTATCTTACCTAGTTTGCATCTTGTCTGCCTCCACCCTCCTCATTCTGGAGTCAGGAGATGTGAATTTGAATTCTGCTTGTACCACTTGAAGATCCTGAAATGCTGATGGACCTTAAAGGAAACTGAGAGCTCTGTCTGGGATGGGGGTGACAGACATGCTGTGAGTCTGAGATAGGAAAGGCATCTATCTATACACTTTCCTCCATCCCCTCTGACATAAGCAGCAGCAGACAGGGGACTCAACAGGGCAGGATCCACATGGGAAGGAGCAGGTGTCTGGACCTGAGGATGCTCAGAATGATGGGAAAGGATTAAGCCCATTGAGCCAAGCAAGCTGAGACGCCAACTGTCCTCCACTCTTTTGAGTGAAGGGGGATGAAAATGTGTGACTAAGGCCAGTGCTGAGTAAGAAGGACATACCAGATTATGGCCAATGGCTTAGATTGGTGTAATAATTTAATTAAACTCACTTTGAAGATTCAATCCTGTTTATTTCTATTAAATCTAAATAGACTAAATTAATTTCAGTATAGTTCAATTGAATTCACATCAGTCGTACTTAATTTTTTCTAATCGGATAGTTCAATTCAGTTACATTTATTCTAATTCAAGCCATTTCAATTTATTTTATTTCAATTCATACCGATATTATTTGCCTTTTTTTCAGTTCGGTTTAATTTGTTTGATTAAATTCAATTTCATTTTATGATTTTTAATGAGATTCAATTAAATTAATTTCATCTCAGTGCAGTTGGATTCATATCAATTTTATTCATTTCAAAATCTCAATTCAATTAGATCATTTCTGTTAAATACATTTTAATTAAATTCATCTAAGTTGTTTTCAAATCAATTCATAACAATATTGAATTCTTGTCAATTTGATTCATTATTCTTCAATTCAATATACCAAGAAGCTTTAACTTATTAAATTAATTGTGGTAAAACCTGTAAGCATAAGGAACAAACTAATAGCCCCAACTCTCAAGGAACTTATATACTAATGGAAAAGGTAGAAAAGAAAAAAAGCCTACAAGGTGCTAGGACAGCTAGGTGGCTCAGTGGATGGCATGCCAGTCCTTGAATCTCCAAAACTCATCTTTATGTGTTTTAATCCAACCTCAGATACTTATTAGCTAAGTGACTCTGGGCAAGTCCCTCAACTTTTTATTTATTTATTTTGGTAAGTAGGTGGTGTAGTACACAGAGTATCAGACCTGGGATCAGGAAGATTCATTTTTGTGAGTTCAAATCTGACCTCAGATCCTTAAGTAAACTATCCTTGTTGGCTTTAATTTTCTCATCTGGAAAATGAATTGGAGAAGAAAATGGTAACCTGTTCTAGTATCTTTTGCAAGAAAATCCCAAATGGTATCCCAAAGAGTTAGACATAACTGAAATGACTCAGCAATAACAAACTACCTGCTGATCACCTTATTTAAGGTATTCTCATAATAATTCTGGGATACATTTTACACTGAGGCAAACAAATATGAAGTTTGAACTCAGGTCTTCCTGATTGTGGATCCAATGCTCTATCCACTGGTCTATGACAGTATTGTAATGTCCGGGCTAGCTTTCTGGAGGTCTTCCAGAAGGGCCTTGGTCTCAGCAGGATGGACACCATGAGAATGGACAAGAATAGAGTCTAGATTCTTTATTCTGGGCCAGTCTTGATCTTAGTGTGGGAGAGGGCCACCACAAGGCTGGTCAAAGATGGAATGTCTCTTTTCCAGTCCTTCTTAGCCCTTATATACATTACGGTAGTTACATCATTACGGCAAAATGATTATGTATGAATTAGAGAACTATCACATCACCTTACTAAGTATATATGTGAACTAGAGAACCATTATCTCATCGATTCCACTGAGTTAACACCTTGTTTCAAATATACTTCTCCAGAATTCCAGCCCTCTACACAATATGACTATAAAGAAGTTCAACATACAAAACACATATAGAATAGGTGTTTTAGAGAGAAAAGGCCAACTTCTAGAGGAATATTGCATAAGATGTCATACTTGGTTTATGTGTTGGCTTGTTTTATTGATCTAGATAAATTCAGCTAAGCTAATTTTCTCTCTTTATTTTTGATTCTTTGATATAAGGAATAATCCATTGGATAGAAGAGGGAGGGGGATATTTAGAAATAAAGATAATGTGAAAATAAAGGATAACAAAATTAAAGAAAATTCATTGCTAAGTCATAACATGTTATCCGTATAGCTTCTAAACCTTTAGAATCTGGACTCTCAAAAGCTAGGGTGCACATCCAATGATAATAATCTTTCCTTTACTTTTTTTTTTTTAAATCATGAATTCAGTTAAAATTCATTCAGTTAATTTCAGTCCATTGATTTTACTTCAGTTCAATTCATATTTATCTTTTCCATTCATTTGATTTTAATTTAAATAACTTCAATTCTAATCCATTAAATTCTAATCTATTCTATTTGGTTCACTTTAACAAGCATCTATTAATCACCTACTATATTCAGACTCTTCTCTGGAGCCAAGAATACAAAGATAGCCATGACACAAACTCTGCTCTTGGTGAGTTTGCAGTCAGATACAGGGAAAGAGATGTGTACACACACACACACACACACACACACACACACACACACGCCCTTAAAGGGAGAATGGGTTACAGTAGAGAAGAGAGCAGGCTTTACAAACTGTGTTAAGCCACAGGAAGCTGGAAGAGAACCCTGTCATTTATGTTAGGGGAGGAGAAGGGAAGACTACTGCTTGTTTCCTAACTCAGTGCTCTTTTCTATACTGCCCAAGTGGAGCTGTCCAGCACCGGAAATGTGGACTAGAAGCTCTAGGAATTCTCAGGGCCAGCCAACTAGATTTTGGTAGCTTCACAGAGCCCTGAAAGGAGAGAAGGTCCCCATGAGGAATCATGGACAGGACAGAAGAAAGTTAAGACAAGGAAGGACCTTGTACAATTAATCCCCATATTGAAGAGAATGAAGAGCCTTAACACTATCCTTTCTTTGTAGATGGACCAGATAAGGTCATGATCATGCCAGATACTGACTCCATTTGGGGCAGCACCATTGGAGTGGAAATTAATTCCAGCCTCACCTTCAAGTGTCAGTTTGAATCAAACCCTGTTCCTACCTGTGCCTGGTATTTAAATGAATCTAACCTGGGGATTTCTGAGTGCAATTACTATATCCCAAGGGCTTCCATGAATAATGAAGGGAATTTCAAATGTACAGTGAAGAATCCACTGACTAGAAAGTCTTCTTCAGCATTTGGCACTGTCAAGGTGGCTGGTGAGTCCCTGGGAGACCGTGGAGCACAGCCGGCTCCCTTCTTCTCTACTCAGACGTAGTATCACCCAAGTCAGAGCTGGAATGAAAGAACAGGGATTGTCAGAGCTGAGAAAGGCCTTAGAACAGGGAGTGTCAGAATTGAAAGGGTCTTTAAAACAGAAGATACCAGACCTGGGAAGAAGCTTAGAACCAAGAATGTTGGGACTGGGAGGGACCTTAGAACAGAGAAGAGCCTTAGATCCTAGAATGTCATAGCTTAGAACCCAAATTATCAGTTGGAGGTCAGCATATCATTTGTTAACATATCATTTTATAGATGAGGAGAGTGGGTCTCCACAAGGGAGGGAGACTTTACAAGATCATACTGCTAGTTAGTGAAACCAAAACTAGAAGCCAGGCCTTGTCCCTGGATCTTGACCTACTTGGAGACATTTTGCCCAGTTTTGTTGGGGAGAAAATTCCTGGTTTCCTTTTTTTTTTTTTTTTTTTTGATGAATTGGAGTGGGAGCAGCTGAGGCTGATTTGAGCAATGGGGGAGTGAAAGTGTTGGACCAAGGGAATGTGTTGGGTGCAAAGTACTAACCATGGAACCCAAGGACTGCGTTTAAAACCTTGCTCTGCTCTTGGTGATTCATGTGGTTTTGAGAAGTCACTTCATGGTTCTGGGTCTCTGTTTCCTCATTTATATAATGAGAGACCTGGATCTGATGATCTTGAAGCCCCTCAAGCTTGGGTGCCAGGGAAAGATCCTGGAACCTTGGGGGCATTATCTCTTCTGCTTCCCTTCAGAACAGGTGACCAAGCCCCGTGTGTTGGCCAATACCACCTCCATTGTGGAGGAGGGATCAGTGAACTTCACCTGTGATACTCCAGATGCTGGGATCGAGGTTCAGTGGCTCTTGGACAACCAGACTATCCCATTGAGTGACCGACTGGTGCTGTCCCAGGGGAACCGGACACTGACCATAGCTCAGGCCCACAGGGAGGATGCTGGGCAATATCAATGTGCCACCTGGAACTTGATCAGCAGGAACATCAGTGACCCAGTGTCTTTGACTGTAAATTGTAAGTGACCCTATTCAGTACTTTGACCCAGAAAGCATTTATTGCTTTTGATGGCTAATATTTTTTAAACAAATATATCTTTTAATGTATATAAATGTATGTATAAATATATATATCACACACACATTTTGGTATGTACCTTCTATGTGATCCTGGGTAAATTTTTTATCCTTTCTGTATTTGAGGTGATACTTTCAGATTATCAGTGAAAGGAAAAGTGCTGACCTAAATTGGAAAAGGAAATCTTTTTTCATAGAGGAAGTCCTTATATCAATGAAATCTATTTAGAGAAGTCTATTCTCTATCCTATACTAACTTTTTCTTCCTTTCTTTCTCATTATATCTTTCCTCTCTTCTCGATCTTTTATGACAAGAAATATAAAAGAAAGAGGATGAAAAGGCTGCTTAGAAAAAAAAAACAAACCTAAGCAACACATCAGGACAACCCGAATTTAGATGCAATATTCTACTCTCCTACCTTTGGCAGAAAGAAGGGAGACACATTTGCATGTCTCTTTTCTAGGGGTCAAGCGTGGTCATTCAGTTTTGTGTTGTTGGCGGTGTCATTCTTTCTATTTTACTTTGTGGTTGTCAATGCAGACGTGGATTCCCTGGCTCTGCTTACTTCTCTTTGCATCAGTTCATAGAAGTCTTCTCAGATTTCTATGTTTTTATCACATTTGTCATTTCTGGCACAGTGGGATTCCATCTCATTCATGGACCACACTCTTTAGCCTCGATCAATTCTCCTTTGTTTCCAGTTCTCTCCTACTATAAACAATGCTGCTGGGAATATTTGGTGTTTCTTTTTATCATTGACTTCCTTGGGGTTTATCCCTAATTGTGGGATCTTTGAGTCAAAAGATAACAGCATTTTGACCAACAAACAGAGAAAAACAAAGCTGTTCTTATCCTCAAGTATCTTACATTTATCTGGGAGGTGATCAGAGACATCCTAGATCTAGAGTTGAAAGGGAATCTAGAGGCCATCTGGACCAGCTCTTCCATTTTACAGATGAGGAAACTGGGGCTCAGAGGGTCTAACATCATGCAGATAAAAAAAAAAAAAAACCAAAAGTAATTTTTTTTTAAAGCCAAGACAATAAAATTTTATTATGCAAAGTATTGATCTAGGTGATGGGTATATAAGAACAACAGGTTAGAAAACATTTTGTCCTCAAGGAGCTTATAGTCTATTATATCCCACCATTATTTAACTACCAGTCATTCCCCTGCTTTAAAGACCCCTCACAATGGAGAACATCCTGTCTTTTGGAGACAACTGATTGTTCATTGGGAGGAGTGCTTTCAGAATGAAGAAGTTCTTTATGCTCAGCTAAAATCAACCTCCTTGTAATAAAAAGCAGTTTAAGATTTAAGCATTTAATAATAAAAATATAATATATGTATAAATATCTTATTATATGTACTGATATAATATATTAAAATATAATAATAAAATCATTTTAAGGTTCAAAAAACACTTTATATATGCTTTTTCATTTGATTCTCTCAGCAACCATAGAAGTCTTCTTTTTAATCCCTATTTTGCAATTGAGGAAATTGAGGATCAAAGAGATTAAGTGACTTGACCAGAGTAATTGCACATAGGTCTCATTCCCATTTCTCGTATCCAGTACCTAATAAATCAGACTAAAAACCACAGAATCATAGGATGGTAGAGCAGGGAAGACCTTTGGAAATCATCTTCTCCAACTATCCAATTTTAGATGAGGAAAATGAGGCCTGAAGGGAAAGGACTTGCCCAGGATCATACCTCTAGTAAGGGTTCTTCTGGCTAGAATATGAATCCTGTGTTTTATAACTCCAAATCTAGCAAAATTTCCCCTTCCCCTTGATTTCTTCCTGTCTTTACAGATGGACCTGACCCTATCAATATCATTCCAGAATATGGGTCCATCAGGGTCAACAGCATTGAGATTAAGCTTGGTTCTACTCTGGCCTTACTGTGCAGCGCTCCTTCTCAGCCGGCTGCCCATTATCACTGGTCCCTCAATAGCACCAACCCATTGGAACAGGATGGATCTCTGCTCACTATCGAGGGTATGACCTGGGATCATCAGGGAACTTGCATGTGCCTGGCGTGGAACAACTTGACCCAAGTGATCCGCTCAGCTACAGTCACCATCAGGGTGGTCGGTGAGTCCCCGGGCTTGTCTCCCTGAGATAGCCCTTCCATCTTCCTGGGGTCCTGGGGAGCTCACCGGCCTCTAGCCCCTCTAGTCCGTGAACTGAGAACAAAGGAAAAGTAGTCCCTACTCGCATCCCCAAGCCAGAAGTCATGACAAAGTGGGGCAATTGCCCCTGGCCCCCAAACTTTGGGGTTCCTGTGATGCTGATGACTTGGGGGATACAGTCTGTGATTTAACCAATCAGTGCACTCCCTTCACTCCCCAAAGGAAGGAGTAACTGTCTTCCCCTCTCAACAAATGCTTCTGGGCGCTCATGCTCTGGCAATAGAACTGGGTCCCTACCTGCCTCAGAACATCTTCAGGCCCCTCCCACTGCCCCAGAAATAGCTCAAGGTTCCTTAACCCCACAAATATATCCTTTAGTGCTTCTCCTTTAGGAGATGCTCCTGCCTCCCCTTCCCCTCCCCCTCCATAGGCTTCCCATAGTGGCCTTGGGCTCCTTCCCCTCTTGGGGATGTTCTGGATCCTCCACAGCTATAGGAATGTCTCTGAGGTCCTACTCCCCATTTCTGGCCCTGAATCCCATTTTCCTGGGTGTGCCAGATTCCACCTTATCTGCTGGGGTCATTGCTGGCATTGTGGTTGGAGTTCTGGCTGCTGTTGTCCTGAGCACAGGGCTGGCGTATTTCCTCGTCATCAGGAAAAGGTACCCCTTGGAATGGGAGAATAGGGGGGATCTATTCAGCATAATCTTTTGTGCTCTGTTCCAAGGCAGGGAGGGTCAGTGAAATGGGGGCGGCTTGTGGCATCTGAAGACCTGGATTCAAATCTTGCTTTGCATGTATTACCTGTGTGACTTTAGGTAAGATCCCTAACCTCTCCCTGTGTGCCTCACTTGCTTTGTTTGTAAAAGTAGGAGACTGGACGAAATAGCCTCATTTGTAAAGGTATCATCCCAGAATGCCAAGGACCTCTATGGTACCACTCAGTTCTCATTCTTTGAAGCCTCCTGAGCTATGGGAGAGGCTGTGAATGATGTTCTTATTCTTTGAGGCTCATAAAGATTTTTCTTCACTGGGGTCAGTAATGTGCACTCTGGGTGACATAATATGGATTTTATGCTCTTCCATTGGGGAAGATGGAGAAACTGAGGTTC
This sequence comes from Sarcophilus harrisii, assembly GCF_902635505.1. Lineage (NCBI taxonomy): Eukaryota > Metazoa > Chordata > Mammalia > Dasyuromorphia > Dasyuridae > Sarcophilus > Sarcophilus harrisii. The sequence goes on from NC_045428.1 coordinate 593,926,171, forward strand.
AGAAAGGGAGAGATCATCTTTTTAGGATTACAGAGCCACAATCTGGTCTTTTCTATTTACCATAAGATGATGCCTCTGGAAGCATACTGGGGGAATAGTGTGGTATATGGTTAAGGGGTGGGGAAAGACCTCACATAAATTCTGGGCTATGTTTGCAAAGTAAGGAAGGAGGAGCATGTTGGGAATGTGCTTTGAGAGTTTATAGCCATGGTCTGGGTTTCAGGAAAGAAATGGCATTAGAGGTGGCTTTGGAGCACAGGGAGGATGATTAATCTGCTCCCAATATTGTTGTGTCACTGTCTTGTGGATAGAGGAGTCAGACTATCCGGGCCCTGTTTTCTTACTTTTTTTGTGCTGGGAATGAGCATTCAGTATTCTCATGGGGGCGGTGACAGAATAACTATAAGAAAACAACAAGAACATTTATTTTAGCTACCCAGAAAAGAAGTCAGGGGGACAAATGAAAGGAGGAAAGACAAGAAAAACTCACCTGGAGCCCAATCTTGGTAAGCAGAGCCACTGATGGAGCAGCATAAAACCCTATCTCCCAGAAACTCCTCTCCCACCCCTCCAAATGAAGTTCTATTATCCAGGCATGGGGTGGTGCTGTAGTAGATAGAGCAAGTGCTCTGGAGTGGGAAAGACCTGAGTTCAAATTTGACCTCAGACACTAGGTAGATGACCCTGGATTAATTAAATAACTTTATTGCCTCTCTTCCCAAAACAAAACAACAAAAACCCTGCAGGCACCTGCATTCTAGTACTATCTCCCGTCACTAATTTACTCTGTATGACTTAAAGTCCCTTTACCTCTCCAAATCTCACTTTCCTCATCTGTAGAATGGGAGGGGCTGAACAAGATAATCTCTAAGGACTCTTCCAAATATAGAGGCCATGATCTGGTCTCACATGAATCACTTCTTGCTTCTCCATATATTGAGTTTTCTTTCCCTCCAGGGCAGTCGGAATCTGTGGCAATAGGTGCCTTAGGATCCAAGAGACCAAGAAACACATCTGCACAGGTTAGGCAAACTTTCTGTAGTTCCCTCCCCATCTGCAAAGTTCTGAAAAATCTCTGGGGGCCCCTTTCCCACCTGCAGAGGTTCTGTCATAGTGATCTGCCAATATCTGATGGTTTACAACCCCTGCTCTGGGCTTCTTCTCTGTCTATGGCACTTGAAACCTTTCTACATTTACTCCTTCACTTTCTTGGAGTCTGTTTATCTCTCCCATATATCTCTGGGAAATACACTGTTATTCTCTTTTTAAAAACAATTATTTTCCCCAGTTACATGTAAAAAACCACAACATCTTTTGGTTATATATATACTCCCTCCCCCTCTCCCACCCCTTTTCTCTCTCTCTCTCCTTCCCTCTTTCCCTCACCCTCTCCTTGTGTCTCTCTCTCTCCTCCCCCTCTCCTTCTCCCTTTCCCTCTTCCTTTCCTTCTCTCTCCCCATCTCCCTCTCCCTTCCCCTCCTCTCTCTTTCTCTCTCTCCTTTCCTCTCTCCCTCCTTCCTTTCTTCCCTCTCTCCTTCCCTCTTTCCCTTTCTTCCTCTCTCCCTCTTTCTCTCTTTCTATATTTTCTTATGAATCATGTTGGAAGAGAAAAATCAGAACAAAAGGGAAAAATGAGAAAAAAACAAGAAAAAAAAGTGAATATAGCATGTGTTGATTTATATGCCATCTCCATACTTCTCCCTCTGGATGTGGATGGTGTTTTCCATCCAAAGCTTATTGGGATTGCCTTGATCACTTAACTGCTGAGAAGAATCAAGTTATTAATAGTCAATCGTCACACAATCTTGGTATTGTGTTACAATGTTTTTTCCTGTTTCTGCTTGTTTCATTCAGTATCGGTTCACATAAATCTTTCTAGGCCTTTCTAAAACCAGCCTGTTCATCATTTTAATAAAAAAATATACATTACTTTCATATGCCATAACTTATTTAGCTATTCCCCAATTGATGGCTATCTACCCTTTTTCTAATTCTTTGCCACCACAAAAAAAGCTACTACAAACATTTTTGCACATGTGGATCCTTTCCCCTCTTTCATGATTTCTTTGGTATGCAGACACAGCAGTGGTACTACTGGATCAAAGGATATGCACAGTTTTGTAGTCCTTTGGGCATAATTCCAAACTGCTCTCCAGAATAGTTGGATCATTTCACAAACTCTACCAACTATGCATTAGTGCTCCAGTTTTACCCCAACCCCTCCAAGATTTATCATTATTTTTTCCTGTTCTCTTAGCCAATCTGAGAGGTGTAAAGTGGTACCTTAGAGTTGTTTTAATTTGTATTTTTCTAATCAATAGTGATTTAGAACATCAAAGCTTAGATGGATTTAATTTCATCATCTGAAAATTTTCATATCCTTTGCCCATAATCAGTTGGGAAATTACTTATTCTTATAAATGAGGCCTTTATCAGAAACATTGGCTATTATTTTTTCTCCAGTTTCTGCTTCCCTTCTAATCTTGGCTGCATTGGTTTTGTTTGTGCAAAATCTTTTAAATTTAATGTAATCAAAGTCATCTAATTTGATGTTCATAATGTTCTCTGGGTTTTCTTTGGCCATAAATTCCTCCTTTTTCCAAAGATCTGATACGTAAAATATCCCTTGTTCTCCTAATTTGTTTATTGTATCACCCTTTACACCTAATTATGTATCCATTTTAAATTTAATTTTGGATGGAGTGTAGAGGTACATCTATGTCGAGTTTCTGATATCATCTTCCAGTTCTTCCAGCAATTTTTGTCAAATAGTGACTTCTTATCCCGGGGGATGGAATTTTTGGGTTTATCAAACACTAGATTACAATAGTCATTGATTATTGTGTTATATGTATCTAACCTATTCCAGTGGTTACCAGTACCAGATAATTTTGATGATTGCTGTTTTATAATAGAGTTTTAAGTCTGGTAGTGCTAGACCACCATCCTTTGCATTTTGTTCATTAATTCCCTTGCTATTCTTGACCTTTTGTTTTTCAGATGAATTTTGTTATTTTTTTTTTAGCTCTATAAAATAATTTTTTTGTGGTTTGATTCGAATGCCACTAAACAAATTTAGGTAGATTAGGTAGAATTGTCATTTTATTATATTAACTTGGCCTACCCATGAGTAATTGATATTTTCCCAGTTGTTTAGAACTGAATAGTAATGGTCATAGTGGACAACCTTGTTTTACCATTGACTTATTGGGAATGCTTCTAGTTTATTACCATTACCTATGCTTGCTGATGGTTTTGCATAGCTGCTACTTAACATTTTAAGGAAAATTCCATTTATTGCTATGTTCTCTAGTATTTTAAATAAGAATGGGTGTTGGATTTTGTCAAATGCTTTTTCTGCATCTATTGATATATCATATGATTTCTGTTAGTTTGGTTATTGAATAGTCAATTATGATATTCTTATTTCTTTTAATTAGGTCTATGTTTGCTTTTGCTTTATCTGAGATCAGAATGGCTGCCTCTGCTTTTTTGCTTCAGCTGAAGCATAATAAATTCTGTTCCAGCTTTTGACTCTGTATATCTCTTTCAAATGTGTTTCTTCTAAGCAACAAACTGCAGGATTCTGGTTTTTAGTTCACTATGCTATTTACTTCCATTTTATATGAGAATTCATCTCATTCACATTCACAATTATGTTTACCAGCTGTGTATTTCTCTCCATCCTATTCTCTTCCCAGTATATACTTTTGTTCTCTCTTACCACCATGTCCCTCCCTTAATAGTGTTTTGTTTCTGACCCATCCACTCTCAACTTGCCCTCTCCTCTTTCACTCCTCCTCTTTTCCTTTACCCTTTTTCCTAAAGTCTCTGTTCTCTTCTATCCATCCCCTCTCTTTTCTTTCCCCTTTCTCTTCGTATTTTCTTATAGAGTAAGATAAATGTCTATTTCCAACTGAGTGAATATGTTATTCCCTCTTTGAGCCAAAATTGATGAGATTAAGCTTCTAATAACGCTCATCTCCCTCTCTTCTTTCCCTCTATTAAGATAGGCATTTTGTGCCTCTTCATGATCTAAAATATCCAATTTTACCTTTCCTTTCCTTTTCTCCTATCATAATCCCTTCTCCACCCTTTAATAATTTTTTCTTCAATATCATCACATCAAAATCAATTTATACTCGCATCCTCTGTCTATGTTTGACCCCTCTAACTGTCCTAATACAAGATACAGTTCTCAAGAGTTACAAGTATCATGTTCCCATCTAGGAATGTAAAACAATTTAATCTTTGCTTTTTTATGTTTTTCTTGAGTCCTGTGTTTGAAGATCAAAATTTCTTTTTAGTTCTGATCTTTTCAATAGAAATGATTGAAAGTCCCTCACTTCATTGAAGATCCATCTCTTCTCCTGGGTAATCCTGACTATGGCTCCTTGATGCTTGAATTGCTTTTTTTTTTTTTTTTTAAGTGCATTAAATAAATTTTATTGATAGCTTTTGTTTTTATATCCATCGATGGTAGAGTGAAAGCTCTTCCCATCCCAGAATTAATTCTCTAGAATAAGCCCTACATGACAAAGAAACAGTTCTCACACAGTGCCTGGCATACCCCTGGCATGTAGTAATTGTTTCTTATATGCTTATTGATTTGATTTGACTCGCCCATAATGACTCATTTCTTACCTTTGTGCTTTTTCACTGTTTGGTTTCATTTCTGCAATGCTTTCTCTCTTCACTTCAGCTTCTAAGAATCTGTGGCTTCTTTTAAGATGCTTCTGTAACATTTTCTTTTTCTTTTCTTTCTTTTTTTTTTTTTTAATAACTTTTTATTGACAGAACCCATGCCTGGGTAATTTTTTACAATGTTATCCCTTGCACTCACTTCTGTTCTGATTTTTCCCCTCCCTTCCTCCACTCCCTGATGGCAAGCAGTTCTATATATGTTAAATAGGTTACAGTATATCTTAGATACAATATATGTGTGCAGAACCGAACAGTTCTCTTATTGCAGAGGGAGAATTGGATTCAGAAGATATAAATAACCCAGGAAGAAAAACAAAAATGCAAGCAGTTTACATTCATTTCCCAGTGTTCTTTCTTTGGGTGTAGCTGCTTCTCTCCATCCTTGATCAATTGAAACTGAGTTAGATCTCTTTGTTGAAGAAATCCACTTCCATCAGAATACATCCTCATACAGTATCGTTGTTGAGGTATATAATGATCTCCTGGTTCTGCTCATTTCATTTACCATCAGTTCATGTAAGTCTCGCCAATCTTCTCTGTATTCGTCCTGCTGGTCATTTCTTAAAGAACAATACTGTGAATTGCTTTTTTTTTGAGAGCTTGCAGTATTTTTTTTTTTTTTTTTTAGATAATAGTTCTTGAATTTTGCAACAATGTTTTTTTTTTTTTTTTCTTTTGGTTTTCCTTGTGGGATCTCTTTCCAGAGGGGATTGATGGATTCTTTCAATGACATTTTGTCCTCTGGTTCTAGTATATTAAGACAGTTTTCCTTGATGATCTCTTTTTTTTTTTTTTTCATCATGGCCTTCAGGTAGATCAATAATTTTAAAATTGTCTTTTCTGGATTTATTTTCTATGTCAGCTGGTTTTCCAATGAATTATATTACATTTTCTGCCATTTTTAAAAGTTTGTTAGACTGATTTTTGATGTCTCATAGATTCATTAGCTTCCATTTGCTAATTCTAGTTTTTATTGTATGATTTTTTTTCAGTTAGTTTTTGTGTCTCTTTTTCCATTTGATTAATTTTACTTTCAAGGTGTTTTTTTAGGTGGATTTTTTTTTTTCATTTGGCCAATTGTATTTTTAAAGGAATTGTTTTTTCAGTCAATTTTTGTGTTTCCTTTCCTAAGCTATTGACTCTTTCTTGAATACCTCTTGTTTGTTTCTCCAATTTTTCTTCTACCTCTCTTATTTGCCTTTTAAATCCTTTATGAGCACTTTTTGATGTTCTAATCTATTTTGAACAGGAGAGTGGTCTCATTCCTTCAGATTTTGTTCAGAGGCTTGGTTTCATGTGGTTTTTGAGAGAAGCTGGGAAATCTTAAGCAGCTTCCTGGCTCATTCCACTATCTTGGCTCTGCCCCCAGACCTCTCCTGCCCTGCTATTTTCAACCCCCAAACCTCACTCTCTCCGCTGCATAGGACCAAGAGCTCTTGTTTTGGTACTTGGTCTAGATGAGAACTTTATGTACACCCATCCTCAACCTCTGATGTGAATACTTTTTGTTTGTTTCCCCAGGACCCACCAGAAGACCTCATCTATGAGGTATGTTTAGAGGGCTCATAAGGAAGGGGTCTACAAGAGGTCTTCCAAGCTTCCATTCCAACTTCCATTTATCCACTTAGAAGGAAGGTCTAGAAGTATTGGGGCAGGAGTGTGAAGACAGATGAAAATTCAGGATACTCAAGTTGGAATGAACTACAGAAATCAAAGAAGAGAGAACTAGAAAGAACAATGAAAACCTTCAGTCCAAGTTCCTTAATTTATAGTTGAGGTAACTGAAGTTAATGGAGATTAGGTGATTTGTCCAGGGTCTACATAGCTGGCATACTGCAGTTAGGATTTATATGCAATTCTTTGTCTGCGCATCTTTCTCTAATGCTTAGAGGAGGATGATTTATGCATTGGGCTGATTTATGACCCAATGACTAAATAAGAGTTTCTGCTTCAAAAGTTTGAGATTTTGTGATTCTAAAACATTTCCTCATTCTAAAATTCTGTGATGCTAAGGTTTTATAATGTTAAAATATATTAATTTGAGATTCCCTGAGGCTGTTAATTTTAACATTCTGAGTTTGTATATATGAATTTCCCTAATTCCAAGATACTTGGACTCTTAGACAGATTGTTCCCTTGAGTCTTTCTTCTTTATTATACAGAATAAAGCACCTGTCTATCATAACCAATCTCATCATCAGGAATTTCTCTCACCACTTGCCAATGACCAATTGCACAAAACGGAGTCAGTCTATGAGGTACGTGTGTATGTGTGTGTGTGCGTGTGCGTGGGTATGTAGAAATGGAGTCTTTGAAGCTGATGATGGAACATTGTCCCTGGTCTCCACTGACCATTTTGCCAAAGTCTGATGTTCATAAGGCGGGAGGTGTGACTGCTAAAATTCTTTATTCCAGTCAGAAGCTATTTGAAGGCTTGTATCTAGTTCATCAGACCCATTTTGGGAATGATACTGACATGCTGGAGTAAAGGAGGCAACTGGACAGGGAAAGGACTGAAAATAAGATCATGCAAAATTGGATTGGGGGAACCGGGAGTATTAAGCATGGAGGAGAGGAGACCTAGCAGGGACATCAGCATTATTTTAAAGACAGTAGGTTGGGCTGCCTTGGCATGTAGGGAGTTAAAAGCAGGGAAGGCAAGCATTCTGTTGAGGGGGACTCCTATCTTGGGGGAGGAAGGATAGTGTTGATTGGTCTCTAAAGAACCTTCTGACTCTTACATGCCCACATTATTTTGTATTCTAAGAATTCTTCTAATTTTGATATTCTATGTCATAAAGTCTTCTAGAGCTCTGACCTTTCATGTTCTATGTTCTTAGATTCTTTTCAATTTTGCCATTCTATATCCTCTCCTCTAGAGTCCTCCCTCTATAGCCCTTCTTTATTCTGATATTCTAAGATCCTTTTTAGTTGTAACATTCCCTATTCTAACGTCATCAGCAACAACTACTTTCCCTCTTCTAAGGGTCCTTTCATCTCTTATATTTTCTGTTTTAAGAATCCTCCTAACTCTGACATTCCCTGTACTAAGGGTTCTCCCATTTTTGAAATTTTCTGTTTCAAGGACCTTCCCAGTTCCATTATTCTATTCATCTATGACTTTGAGGTTATATAGCCTTTGGGTGACTTCTGTAAGACATCTTTTTGTATTTCAAGGTATTTGGTAAAAGGGAAATAGAGACAATTTGGAGAATCAAACCTTAGATCTACCTTGTCATGTGAATGCTTCAAGGTTTCTTGCCCTTTTCACCAGAGTGGTTAATAGGGGTGGGTGTAGGGACAAACCTCTTCTTTTTTTTTTTTTTCATTTAACAGACACTGTCATCACCATATGAAAATATTTATTGTATAACTGACCCAGTTACTTAGCCTTTCCCCTACTTGGATTCAGAAGATTTGGACTGGAGTTCTAATTCCACCATTTACTTGCTTTGTGATACTGGTCAGGCCATCTCTACTCTCTGGATTTCTTTTCCCTTCTCAAAATGAAGATAAAATTACCCTATATCTCAAGCTTTCTGGAAGAATATAAAGGACTTTATCACTATAAACCACTAAATAAATGTCTATTGCTATATTATTGTTGTTGCTGTTATTAGTATTAATCTCCACGTTTCCGAGACCTCTGATTGCATCCACATGAATCCTTATTCTCTCATGATAGCTGTAGCTCCTCCCCACCTTCATCCCCACACCCCTATCTAGTGAATTGCTCAATGAATTACATGGCTAAACAATGTCATGGCCCAGTGGCCAGCCCTTTAGAAATAATCTTTGGAAATCTTAGATTAGAGGCAAAGTGATCAAGTGGACAGAGCATAGAATTTGGAGTCAGTAGACCCAGTTTCAAATGCCACCCCTGGTATGAGTGACTTTGAAATAGTCACTTAAATTCTGTCTCAGTTTATTCTTTGATAGAAATGAAAGAGATGGATAAAATGGTCTCTTTTGTCACTTATTACATATGTGAACTTATGGAAGTCACAACTATACTAGAGCTATTTCCTTCTCTCTAAAATGAAAGGGTTGAACTAGATGACTCCTGTAGTCCCTTTTAATTCTTGATGTCTGAGATGACAGTCACAATCCATCTCAAAATCTTTTCAGTTTTTCCAGTGTTTGAACTTTGCTGGAAGAGCCTTAGAGAGCCTAGGGCCAGTTCCACAACAGGATGAAAAAGGACCTGAGTAGATGGCAGATATCATTCATCACCTAGTGTTTGAATACCTGAATAGGAGTGGGCCTCTTGGAGGAAGACAGTCAAGTGGAGAGAAATCTTTGCATTGGAAAAGATGACCATGAATTTTCTTGTGGTTCTCTTTCTGCTTTTCTTTTTCTACCACTTGAGGTGGGACATGAATGTGAATTTGGGGCAGGGAATATATGGTTTCTTGTAGCAGTAGATTGGGAATGAAATTTGGATAACCAGAATTACCGAGACTGGAGAAATTAGAACCAAGATTTTGAAAAGAAGGCAGATATGAAGTCTCATAATCAGGGTGGGGGCCAGCTGCAGGTCATTTGGACAAAACTAAAAAAAATGAGTCTTCCTGGCTTTAAGCCCAGTACCCTGGCACAAGGGGAGATACAAGTCAAGTAAGAACCTATTTTTGCAAAAGGTATTAATTTTGGTGTTAATTTTAATTGTAATTAGATGTTAAGTATTAATTCTGTTTGGGGAAAAATCACTATTTCATCGTTTGGCACCAAATTAAAAAAAACAACACAAACCTGCTGGGGGAAAAAAAAACATTAAATTTTTGACTCCTTGCAAATGTGCTGAAATCCTTTGGAAGATGCCATCCACATCCAGAGAGAGAACTATGGAGACTGAATATGGATTGAAGCATAGTATTTTCACCTTTTTGTTTGTTTTTCCTTTCACATGTTTTTCACCTTTAGGGGAACAAGTATGGAAATATGTTTAAAAGAATTGCACATATTTAACCTATCTCAGATTACTTAATATCTTGGGGAGATGGCAGATAAGGGAGACAGGGAGAAAAATTTATGAAAATGAATATGAAAAATATTTTTACATGTATTTGGAAAAATAAAATGCTATTGGAAAGTAACACAAAAAATAAAGATTGTAACCGATTCAAAATTTCCTCCTCCACCAAAAAAGGGAAATCCTTTATGAAATGATGACAGGAATGGAGTGAGAGGGACAAAGGTTCAGAGGCAGAACATGTATTGATTTTTTTTTCTCCTTTTAAATTATGACTTAATAGCCATCTATACGTAAGAACATTTTGATATATAAAGAAAACCAATAGAGGCAATGGGGATACCATTGTCAACTTTTCTTAGGTCCAGTTTTTGAAATGTATATTAAATACAACATGATCACACCCACACTGCGCTGTCTGCTTGGGCCTTTCTCCACTTCCTTCTGACTTTTGCACCCCTACCTATCCCATGTTTCATTGGTTGCTTCTTCCCTTTTCTTCTTCCCTTTCCTTTGAATCACTATCACTAGTTACCCACTTCCTCCAACAACTGTCCCCTTTACCAACACAACAAAAGTTCTCTTTTATGTCAAATGGAGAAGACAAACAACAATAACAAAAACACCAGCAGATAATATGTGAATGACAAAGACTTTGGACCTGAGTCTGACAGTTAGGGAACTGGTTTCAGGATTATGATTGTACCAACATTGTTGAAAACCCAAAGATGGGCCAATACATTGAAAGGACAAGTTACCAAACAACAGAAGAGTCCACTCCTTTCTGCTCATCCTTTAACTTTACCTTTGACATGTGATCCATAGCAAATCACTTAGATAGCATGATCTTCAGTTTTTTCACAATAGCTGTGTACCTGCCTCACAAGATTATAATGAGACTCAAACAGAGAATATCTGCAAGGTGCTTTGCAAAATTCGCAGCTGAGGATGTCAAATCCACCAGCCTTTATCAGTCTTCATTCTCCTTGACCTCTCTACAGCCTTGGACACTGTCCATCACTTTCTCCTCTTTGGTACTCTCTTCTCATCCTCTTCTTTCTGATGATTATCTTTCTTCTTATCTGACCACTCTTTAGTCTCATTTTTAATCTTCTGTCAAGTCAAAACATCATCTTCCTGATATCATTGATCCTATTTGAGAATGAATGATAAACAACAAGAAGCAATAGTAGTTGTCTCCGATAGGACTATATATCTAGTTCCAGTTGGGCAATGCTGCTATTTCTTACTCCTCTTCCTCATTCATGTGGGGTGTCATATTCTTACATGTACATGCTCTGTCCAAAGGAATATAAATTTTGGTTGCTTATACTTCTAAGGTATTTTGGGGTTTGGAGGCTAGATTTTTCTTTTAAACTGGGACTTTTTTGAATCATGCAATTTTCATTTATGATTTCTTAAAATATAGCTCTGAAAAATCAGGTTTTTGTAAAACCCACTGGGATTCAAATGGAACTCCCTGACTTTGCCTTTGAATCCAAATGATTCTAGTTTTCATTGATTGGCCAATAATAAGCCTGAGCCCAAGAGTTTTTGTTCTGGCCAGAAACTCTGAACATTTCCCCCTCTCAGACTGATTCTTCTGTGAAGGCAAACTTGTTGAGAAGCACGCCTAAGTGCGAAACCTAGAAAGCTTGTAAAGGGTTAAAGGGCCATTAAGGTAAAGGGGCATTTGATTCTCTGAAAAATCCCATAACACACTTGAAGAAATTGCAAATCAGCTTTTACTGATGAAGATGTTGCTTAATTGGGAATGAAATAAATTGAAGGCAAGAGGGAAGAAGAGAGAGGTCAGAGAATGCAGCTCTCAGTCTTCTTGTATAGTTATCATCCTCTCATATGAAGGGATCTATTCTGCTGATCAGAATTAGATCCCCAGCAGCCACTAGCAGGTGGCTCCCATAACAAATGGCGCCCAATGTGGGGCACAAGTAACACAAGAAACAAAGAAGCAGCAGTACTTGAGAGCTGTTTGTGAGTAGGATCCTCCCAGGAGAGTTCTTTCAGTAACCTTTAAGGAAGGAAAGGGAGAAGAAACCCAGTAAAACTTTTTCAGTTGGGGTAATTAAAATGGGCCAACACATCAAAGGGCCGAGCCAGGAGACTGATGAGGGACTTATTAAAAATGCCTTCTTCGACTATAATCCTGCTTCTCCGTTTGTCAGAAATTTTGCTGTTATAGCACCTCACCATGCAACCATGCAGAGGAATAGGACAGAAAAGACTTTGATAGTGCTGTTTGCATTTCTTAGCATGCTGACTCAGATAACAGCCACTGCACAAACTTATTGACTTAATGATCTATCACATACTGCTGTTGGGGGGAAAATAATCGTGTTTCCATAAAACAGCAGCCACTAGCAGGTGGTTCCTATAACACAAACTAAGTATTTTTTACATCAATTCTTACCTAGCCTTTAACCACTGAATGGGTGTTGCCTCATTCAAACTGAAACCTGGGAAAGGCCTTAACTCAAAAAAGCCAAGGTCTCCCACTGTATTTGGGGCTATCCCCAGTCATCCTGATCTATGTCTTGCCACTTGACTTAGATAAGTGCAAAAAAGAGTGAGGCTGATGACTTTGCACAGTTCTGCCTCACTTAAATCCAAGCAGCAAATCAAAATGTCACATCTTGATGTCATTAGTCTTTTTTGAGAATGTAGGAGAATCAACAATAAAAAGTTTCTTTTGATGAATCTCCATCTATGTGATGTCAGGTGTTTGTGGATGTCCTACAAAACTCTTTCCTAAGACTTCCCTCACCTCTCTGTTGACTTCTATTCTCACATCTTCAACTGCTTCTTGGGTATCTCAAACCAGATAATAGACATCTTAAACTTAACATATTCAAAATTGAACTTCTTATCTTTGCCCCCAAACTACTCTGTCTTCCAAACTTCCTTATTAACATCTAGGGCACCGCTCTTCCCCCATTTCCTGATCTTGAAACCTAGATGTCATTTCCGACTTCTCACTGTCACTCTCTCCTTCCCAATCAAATCTGTTACCAAAGCCTGCTGGTTTTACTTCCACACCATCTATCACATATGGTCTCTTATCTCTCCTAAAAATGCTGCCATTGCAATGTAGAGCCTAAGATCTTGTTATGAAAGGCACAGGCATAGAGCCCATTATACTAATACGGGCAGAGTCAACCATGTACAGTGCAATGTGTGGAGCAGGTTGGACTCCTTGGGGGTACCACAACTTTCCAGGTTTCATCCAGCTTGATCTCCTCCTCCCTTTCCCCTTCCTTCTCTCCATGTTCTTCCTCCTCACTTGTGGTGTTCTCTTCTTTTGTATAATATAATGGTTCTCTCTGGGAGCAGGTTTTTTGGGGAGGTTTTCTGGAGGCAGCCTTAGTTTCAGTTCCAATTAATAATCACTCCAAATACAGCCAGCTTTATCCAGTTTGGATAAAATCCAAACGTTTATTTTCTCTTTCTAAGTCTTGTCTCTTTCCTTGGGCCCAGGTAGTTTTCTTAGAGGCCTATCTCTCTGCTTGGTTCCAAGAGCTCTTGCAGCTTGTCCTTTGTCACCTCCAGCTCACGACTCCTGGCAATCTTCTGAACTGACTCTGACTGACTCACTGAAGCTCTTTTTATGCTTGGTGTAAAAGGCTGACTCCTCCTCCAAGAGTGGGATTATGGGAGGTGTGAATTCACAAAGTTAACTTTGTGTATCTCCAGTACTTGTGAACTCTAATGTGTGACCTCTAATGTGTAAACTCTTAAAGGTGCAAACCCAAGCACACAAGCATTGCTTCCATCAATTCCACTTAGTACCTTGTTTTAAGTTCTGGCCCATAACATCTCCTTGTAGGATCAGATCAATCATACTGAACCAGGCTAAATTAGATAACTATTGTCTCTATCAATTCTAATGACTTAACACTTTGTAAGGATTCCAACACTCACTATTCTTCCTTTTCCTTCTTCTCCTCTCCTCTACCCTGCCTTCCCTATCTTCCTCTCTCCTTCCCTTCCTCCCTCTTCCCCCCTTCATTTCTCCCTGCCTTCTTCCCTTCCTTCCTTTTTTCCTCCCCTTCCTGCTTTTCTCCTTCTCCTCTTGGGACCCAGCCTATCTAAGTCAGTTTTATAGGAAAACAATTCCTCAAATTCACCCAATTAATACAAGACTTTAGCTCCCATGATTTCTTACTGGATCCTTCATGGTAAATAGGGCAAATCTGCTTCTCTTTTATCCTTCTTATTTTACATGCAGGAGAAGTAAAGAGGAAGCTAGTACCACAGACACAAGTTTTGTTTCATAAGGATGAGGCTGATGAATGGACAGGGTGAGGCATCCTGCAGAGCTAAGAAAACAGACTAGAAGGAAACCTTGACCCTCAGAAACTCAGTTCCCTGCTGTGTAACACATCCAAGGAAATGTGCAGGGCTGGGCTTTCTGCTGTCCCCTTGAACCCTCTTCCCCCTCCCCAACTAGGTTGAGGTCTCTTTCTGAAGGAATAATGGTTACAAAATATTAGGGCTGAGAAAGTCATTCACAGGCAGTTAGTCTTTCTGCTCCACACACTGTAAAAATAAAAAAACGTTTTGTAGAATTTAAAATGTTTGAGTTGGGAGGGGCCTTTAAAACAGGGAATGTCAGAGCTGGAAGGACCCTAAGAACAGAGAATGTCAGACCTGGAGGGACCCTAGCGATGTGAAATCTGAAATTAGCTTATTCTCTCTACTTTTAAAGGAAATGCTATAAGGTTTATCTTGGGAATTTAGTTCTCCAGACCATCCTATTACCATAGTTAAGACAGCCTCAGATATCTACTATACAGATACAGATACTGTGACACTGTATAAGTCATTCACTTTTATCTACCTCAGTTTCCTCACCTATAAAATGGGGATAACAGTACCATCCTTCTCCCAAGGTTGTTGTAAAGATTGTATGAGATAATACTTGTAAAACTCTTTGAAAAACTTGAAGTTTTCTATAAATATTGGCCCTTATCATTATCATTATTATCATTTTATTTCTGACTCTAGTATTGAAGCCTAACAATTCAGTCAACTCATTGGTTCTTCCTAATTTCACCTCCAAGTATCACCTTCCCCCCCCCCCCCCCCCCCCCCCCCCCCCCCCCCGATTTGTTTAATGGCTCACTCCATGATCTTGTTGGGAATGGATGACAAACTAAATCTAACTTCCTCACCATGGAAGAAGAAAGAAATTGCAACAGCAATCTCCAATTTTTGATTCCTTAACTGTTCTCTATTCTTCATTCAGCTCACACAAGCAGAGGATTTGGAATGAATGGACTTGGGTTTGCAGTCTAGTCCTGCTATTTCTTCCTCTAATTATTGTGGGCAAGTCACTTTCTGATCTTTGCGACTCACTTTCCCCTTCTGCAATATGAGGAGACTGGCCTCATGGCTTCTGAAATGCCTTCAAGTTCTATTTTTTTTTTTTTTTTTAGCACCTAGATCATGGTCAGCTTCTTGGTTCTTTTTGGTGACTAGTCATATGGGCAGTGTCAAGACCATTTATTTCCATTTTTAGGTTCTTAAGTCTTGGAATAATTTTAATTCTCCCTCCTTACTCATAATGAGATTCTGTTCACTTAATCCCAGATGGAAGGGAGCTCTAAATCCATTTAGTCCAACCTACATCTGAGAAAGAATTCTCCTCTCAAGGTTGCCATTTTGCCCATGTTTATTTGATCTTCTTTAATTAAAAAAATCATCTTCATTGATAGAAAATAGAAAAGTAAAATAGTGCAATGTGGCCCATAAAAAGAAATTTAAAATAACAACAACAACAACAACAACAATCATCTATTTTAGATGAGGAGAATAAGGAAACAACAGGACTTATCAGCTTGGGTCAATGACATAATGTTAACAGACATTTAAAGGAAACCATTACTCAAGGCCTATTTTACTTCTCTATTTTATATCAACAAAGTTATTATTTCCATGTTCCTTTGACTGTTTATAGACACTTGAAGAATCTGGGATTCCTTGTTTCCTGAATTCAGAGAATTGCACCTTTTTGCTCCCCCTTTCCAACTTGGAAAGAGACTAATCTTTCTTTCAATTAGAAATCAAATTACCTTATTTTGTACTTTGGTTCTTTTCTTTTAATTAATTAATTTTATTTGAATCCTTTCATTACATAAAAAATGTATCTCACTCTGTATTCAAGGTCTTTGGATTAACTTGGAATCCACTGATCTATTTATTACCTTTTTTTTTGTCTAATAAATCATTTAACTCTGAGGGTCTCCTTAATTATTACAAATTATCCATAATAGTAGGAACTGTTCAACTTTTGGATTTGAATCATCAAATCAAGTCAGATCAAGTTGTCAAGTCAACAAATATTTATTCCACACCTACTATGTGTTAGGCACTGTGCTAAACTCTTGAGTAACCAAGAAAGGCAAATTAAGCTCCTCCCCTCAAGGATTTTATAGTGTGATGGGGAACACTGTGTACAAAGAAGATCTAGATAGGGTAAATTGGAAGTGAATTGTAAAGGCCTAACACTGTGGTAGTACTAGTAAGCACGTAGTATGTACTTAAATACATATTGACTGAAAACTGGGATGTGAAATCAGAGACATGGGTATTAGGGTAACAACTGTCACTGATTCGTTACTTGATGTTGAAGCCAAGTCCCTTCTTCTGGTTATTACTTTATCTTTAAAACACAGGACTAGATGAAATGACCTTTAAGGCCTCCACCACATAGCACAATTCCTGGTACTTAGTAAAGATTTATTGACTGTGTATTCTCTCTTTCAATTGTCACATTCTGTGCTCTTATATTCTAAGGCTTCTTCTAGGTCTGAAGTCTTGTGTGTTCTATATTCTCATATGTGGGACTCTATTCTAACATTCTTTGCTCTCCATTTAAAATATTCTAGGGTCCCTTTCCACACTGATGTCCCATCAATCTGCTGTGAAAGCAGGAAAGAAAAATCTGAGAAATGGCCCAAGGCCTGGTTATCTATTCTAAGGTTCTCTCCTAGTTCTATACTTCATGTTCTAAAGTCCCTCCTGGTTCTGACATTCCCTATTCTGACACTTCGTGTTCTAAGGCCACTCCAACCCTGACATTCTTTGTTCTAAGGCATCTCCCATATTCTCAGGTTCTATGTCAGTAGGGAATCTACAGAATCACTGCCCCACTCTCTCTCTCTGGAGGACAATTCCCTGACTTTCTCAGAACAGCCCATTTTCATGGTTCCATGACAGAGCACATGAGCTAAGCAAGTCCCTTGAATCATGAACTGGTAGATGTAAAGGACTTTTAGGGATCATTTAGTTCCATTCTTCTAGGTCAAGACATCAAGAGCGAGGGATTTGTGCTAGGTCTCACAATAAATCAACCAACCAATAAATAACATTTTATTGAATGGTTCATTTGTGTCCCACAAATACACTGAAGAGGAGGGAGAATCCAAGGGAAAAATAAAATTGCCACTGCCTTTAAGTAGCTTGCATTCCAATATGTGTACTTTTAAGTATGTTGTTGTCAAAATAAATACAAACTCTATACTCAGTTGTGTGGGGAAGGAGAGCTTGACTCGATGAGTAGGGGGAAGGAGAAAAGGGGACTGTGAAAAAGGATGCTGGAAAGGATTCCCAGGAAGCAAGTTTAGAGCTGGAGCTAAAAGGCCTCTCTTTGGGCTTCTACCCAGAACCCTTCTTATTAAACTGGAACTCTTTTCACTCAATTTTATTTTTATGGGGTACATGGTCAGATTAGGGCACAGCTTGGGACTATTTTTCATGTCTTTTGTAGAAAGAGAGACCAGATGATTACTCCTTTCCTCCTTTTCTGACATTTTTCAATGTCTTAGAAATTTTCCTTTTCATTTTGAAGCTCCAGACCTGGCTCCTGTGTCATCACACAGTATTATCCAGATCTTTGGAAATCATACCCAGATTTGTCCTAATTTTTTTTTTGGGGGGGGTGGTAGAGATAATTTTTACCATTCAATCTATCAGGAATCAATATTACCAATCAATACTATCAGGAATTTGTGTCCATCCTTTAGGGAATAATTCCGATGCTACCTCTTCCAGGTAGCTTTCCCAGGAATTAATCCTCTTGGTAGTGATTTGGGTGATGGTTCTGGGTGCCTAATAGGATAGAATGTAGGAAGTACCATTTTAGGGCAGGTGGCAGGGGGAGGAGGTGGCAGAGGAAATATAATAGATTTAGTTGAATAAATTATTTATATATTTTGTTTTTTGTTTTCACATCACTGACATTTCCAACCCTCCCCCCACCCCATTTCCCATACAACAAGCCACTGCTTGTAACAAAGTACAATAGGAAGGAGTTAAAAAACAAGCAATTCAACGAAACTAACTGAGTCAGATTGAATCTGAGAATACATGCAACGTTCAGCACCCATAATTTCCCACCTTTACACAGAAGAGAGGGTAATGCATTCTGTCATATTTTCTCCAGGGACAGGCTTGGTCACTATGCAGTCACTGTTCATGGTTCTCTCCTCCCCGGACCTTAAGTATTCCTATCTGCATAATTCTTCTCATATTTCTCTGCTTCATATTTATCATTTTCTTTGGGACAGTAATATTTCATTCCATTTACCCTCCACAATTTATTCATCCTCTGTCCAATTTAGGAGGATCTAATTTGTTCCCAGTTACTGATGATCACAGAAAAGAGCTAAAATAAATATTTTGGTGTATGTGGGAACTGCTTTCTGTGACTTCCTGAATGTAGACGACTAATAGTGGAGTTTTTGCAGCAGAGAGCATGGGCATTTGAAAGGAAAGAAGATAGGAAAATATAGAAGTGTTGATATTGTTGGGTCGAAGAGCAAGAATCCCTTGTCTAAAATTCAGCCACAATGATATGGCTTACATCTAGTCCAGGCACACAAAGCCTGGTCCCTTTCCTTTCTCATCATCCCATCAAAGGGATCTAGATGCTTCTCCCATCAGCCCTTACTCTTTTCACTCTTCTAATGACCGGTCTCCCAGCTTTCCCCCTTGAAAGCTGCCTGTGAACCCTACATTAATGACTAAAACTGGTTAGACTGAAAGCATCTTTAGGGCCTGTGATAGGCAGCAAGGTTCAGAAGATAGGGCACTGGATCCGGAGGAAGACCTGGATTCAAATTGGACTTTCTAGCTGGGTGTCTTGGGTTCCTCATTTGTAACATGAGGACTCAGTGACCTCTAAGTTCCTTTTTGCTCTACTGTCTAGGACTTGGTGATTTTCCCTTTCCAAGGTTGTGAATAAAGCTTCTTCTGGGGCACGATCTTGTCATAAACATCTGCGTCAGTGACTTCCAGAGCCTGAGGATGGAAAGAGGAGGTGTCAGGGGTGTCCAAGGCTTCTCAGTCCTGTTTTGGACCTTTTGCACTTCAAAATTCTGCCTTTCCTACTGTATCTCCGAGGAAATTCCCTCAGTGACTACTGCCTCCTTGCCTTGGATCATCCTCCCATCCTTAAAGTCTGTTCACCATCCCTTCACAAGATCCATCCCTCTTCTCCCATCCATGAATCCTGTCTAGAACCTATATTTTGTGAAAGGACCCAGGACAACTTGCCTTCATTCCCCTCCTGACTCTATTCCTGACCTTCAGGACTTAAAAACCATGTTCTCTTATTGGGCTCCTTCACTCCTTCCCACCCCTCATCCTTCTCTCCCTGCCTGTCTCCCTTCCTTATTTTCAGCCGAGTGTAAGTTTCTTGAGGGCAGGAATGATGGGAAGGGGGAGTAAGAAAGTGGAGGGTGGGCAGCTCATATTTGTATCCTTACTGCTTAGGGCCTGGCACAGTAAGTGCTAAATCATTGCTTATTTCTTTCCTTCCAAGGAGGAAGGTGGAAATGGAAAGGGGTTCTTTTCCCATGAATTTCCTTCCTTCCATCCTGCTCCTGTTCTTGGGCCCCATAATTAACCACATTCCCTCTTCTCTTTCAGTCCCCAGGGGAGGTCTAGCCCCTTACGTGTCTATGTACCTGATAGATATTCTCAGATGTGTCAGCAGAGGAGAAAGAGGAGTTCTGGATCTGTAGATGGGAAAGAATAGCCTGGTCAGAGACAAAAAGGACATCAGAGGTTGAAAGGATATTAGAACCTGGAACTTTAAGAGCTGGGAGGGAACTTAGAACAGAGAATGTCAGAGCTGGGAAGGGCTTTAGAATAGGGAAAATTTAGAGTAGGGAGAATAGGGAAAGTCAGAGCTGGAAGGGAATTTAGAACCGGGTATGTCAGAGCTAGGAGGGACCTTAGAACAGAGAATGTCAGGATTGGGAGGGGCCTTAGAATGGAGAAGGTCAGACCAGAGAGGGCCTTAGTACCTGGAAGGTCAGAGCTGGGAGAGGCCTTAGACCAGGGAAGTCAGAGTCCAGGGGACCTCAGAACAGGGAATGTCAGAGCTGGGAGGGACCTTAGAATACAGAAGATGAGAGCTGGGGAGGTTCTTAGGGCAGAGTGTCATATCTGGGAGGGCCTTTACAATATGCAATAGCAGAGCTGGGAGGGCATTTGAAACAGGAAATGTCAGAACTTAGAACATGAGAACACAGATTATCAGAGATGGAATGGGTCTTACTAAATCCATCCCTCAGTCAGGCCAGGCCATAGGCATTCATGAATCACTTTCTATGTGCCAATCACGGTCCTAGGCATTATGGATACAAGAACAAAAACTAACAGTCGCTGATCTCAAGAAAGTTACAGTCTAGATATTGAGAAGTTAAGGAGAAGAAGGTATCAACAAAGTTGTTATGTTGCGATTCAAGCTGAGCCTGAAAGGGAAATAAGGGTGAGGAGAGGAAGTACATTTGGAGGATGGGGCAGTCAGTACAAAGGTCTGGAGGCAGGAGATGGAATATCCAATGGAGAGTAATAAAGTCATGTGGGGGAACTGGCGGTTGTATGAAAGAGGGAAATATGGAATAGGGCAGAAAAAGTCGCTTGGAGTCTGTGTGAAGGGTTTTAGAGGAAAAACAGTATTTAAACTGATCTCTGGTTTTAATTTGGTATCTTAGAAGACTCCCTTCTAAGCTCAGCTTTAGCATCAACTTTTACAGAAAGACGTTCTGGGGCCTCTTCCCACCAGCACCCTGCAGCTACTTGAGATAATAGTGAGTCATCAAAACTGCTTGAGTAGGAGGTTATGTGGTCAAGGACAATCAGTTTTGGTCTCTGTATGGAAGATTGATTAGACACAAAAGAGACAAGGCAAGGAGGCCGATTAGAAGGCTGTTGTAAACTACCCGAGCCAGAGAGGATGAGAATCTGAATGAGTGTGGTAGCTGGCCCGCTGGGGAGGAGAGACATAGGAGGGATTTTGTGGGGGCAGGAATGACAAAATTTAGTCACTGATTATGTTGGATAATTGAGAATGAGATGATAGAGACATTGGGGCGGAGAACGTGAGAGCTGGGAGGATGGTGGAGCCCTTGAAAGTAATAAGAAAGTTAGGAAAATCAGAGAGTTTGGAAGGAAAGATAATGAAGTCTGTTTTGGTTATGTAGAGATTCGTACAGGGCATCCAGTTTGAGATGTTCAAGAGTAGGGTTAATGAGAGAGAGAGAGAGAGAGAGAGAGAGAGAGAGAGAGAGAGACACAGAGGCAGAGAGAAACAGAGAGAGATAGACATACATACAGAGAAAGACACACACACACACACACAGACAGAGAGACAGACAGACAGACAGAGACAGAGAGGCAGAGAGAAACAGAGAGAGATAGACATACATACAAAGACACACACACACACACGCACACACATACACACACAAACAGAGACAGAGAAAGAGAGAGGGAGAATTTGTTGTTCATTCTTCTTTTTCAAAAAGAAGGTGATGTCTTGATTTGTGTGTGAATTGGGCATGAGAAAAGCAGAGCTACACAAAGAAGTCAGCCTTATTCTCTCCTCTGGAGCCATCAGAATCCAGTGGCAAGACAAAGGTCAAGATACTGGTGATGGCCCTGGAGATCTTCATTGAGATGATAATTAAGCTTAGAGCTGAGAGAGACCTTAAGATACCAGACTATTATTAGGACATAGAATGTCAGAATTGGGAAGGGCTTAGAATACAGATTGTCACGGCCAGATGGGGTCTTAGAAATCACTTACCTCCAAGGAGGAGTGGGAATTCCCGTTTTGCCAAAGCATCTCATCCCACTTATCCTTCACATGAAGCCTAAATTTCCCTCTCTATAACTTCCCCTATGACTACCACTTATGTGCCATGATATATTCTTACCTTTGGGACCAAATGGGTTAAGATGAATTCCATTTCCATATTCTAGGCCTTCAGTTACTCAAAGATGGTTCCCATATCTATTCCTCCCAAACAAAGTCTTTTCTTCTTCAGGCTGGTTGTCACAAACTCTTTTCATTGGTCTATTCAAATGGCATGAACTTGGGTCCCATGAACTATCTGATGATCATTGGATGCCTTATAGCTCATCAGCATTCTCCAATGATTATCCCACTCAAGCTTTCAGAGCCTGAAAATGCCTTCCAGTTCCGGACGAAGGACCCCCTTCCCACCCCCTGATTGTTGTTGTTGTTTGGTCATTTTTATTCAGGCCAGACTCTAACTAACTCCTGTTTTGGGGTTTTCTTGGCAACATATTGAAATGGTTTGCCATTTCTTTCTCCAGCTCATTTTACAGATAAGGAAGCTGAGACAAACAGGGAACAGTGACTTGGCCAGGGTCACACAATTAGGAAGTGTCTGAGGCTATATCTGAACTCAGGTTTTCCTGATTCAAGGCCTCACAGTCTTCCCATTATACCATTTAGCTGTCCCCACCCCTGAAATCCCTGAATATAGTATTTGAAGGACACTGTCTGTTCCTACCTGTGGGAAGTGAATGTTATTCACATACAGGGTGCAATCTTCACCTGGAGGGAGGGAAAACCAGACAGAAGACCTTGTTGGTATATTGTTTTAGCCAGAATGCTATGAAAGAATGACTACACAGCACTAACTAGTGGCGCAATGAATAGGGGACTAGACTTGGGGTCAGGAAAATCTATGTTCAAATCTAGTCTTGGACACTTCCTGACTGTCTAACCCTGAGTAAGTCCCTTAACCTTCCTCTGCCTCAATTTCCTCAACTGTAAAATGGGGATAATAATGGCACTCTCTCCCAGACTGAAGACCAAATGATACAATTGTAATATACTTAGTATGGTGTTCGGCATATCATTGGTGCTTGAGAAATGCTTGTTTCATGTATAACACATACAAAATCATCTGTCTTTTCAATTAAGATGGGAGGCAGAAGAGAAGGGAGAGAATTTTAACTCAAAAATTTAAAAACAAATGTTAAAAAGTGTTTACATGTAATTAGGGAAAAATAAAAAGCTAAAAGTAAAAAAAAGGAAATACTTAATTTTCTTTCTTCTTTCTTCCCCTCCCTTCCCCATAGCTAGCTATAACAATATCTATAAGATTCCAGAGTGGTCCTCCAGCAAGGTTCCTATGTCCATAGTTCTAGAAATCTCTAGTTTTAGAGGCTGTGGTCTGAGATTCCATAATGGCCCCTTCCTGAGCACCTCCTCTTAGCTCGAAGTCCTCATTCAAGAGAAAATATAGAAAAAAAAATATATATACTCCCTGAGGGCAAGAAGTGGGTCAATTTGATCATAAAGTTCTATTCCAACGAATGTCTCATCATGGCATGGAAGGAATCCTAAGATCTCCATGGCTGTGTCTATTAGAAGAGGCTTTTCAATACAGTTCCAAAAAATTTTGTTTCTGATTTTTGTTCATTAAACATTTCCAAAGAAACTATAATGAGATAATGACCATTTTTGTTGGTTAGTTACAGAAGATGTGAAGATAAAGAAATTCTATTAAGAACTTAATGAAACCTTAGTATTAAATCAATATCCACTTTTTCAATTCAGACTTCAATGCCAAAAGCAGGATGAGGAAGGAAAGATGGTTCAGGAATAAGAAATAAAGAAACTTTACCTACATTTCAAGAAGAGAATTGTGAGGTGCTAGATATGACAAGCACCAAATATTACAAAATTGGAAAGTGATTATAAGGTAGCAGAAAAGGAAATTATTGGTTACCAGTGTGGTCAGTGAACAGCCAGATTTTAAGTATGTTAGAGATAAAAATCAAAAGCAAGTTAAAATAGAAAGTAAAAATTGGAAGACACGGTATGCAATGGAGGCAACTCTGGTCTTACCTTTTTAATCAACTGTTAATACTGAAATACAGGAAATAGATTAAAATAACCCTAATATCAATATCAACAGAACATTGCCATTTTCTGATGGAATTTAAACAATGAAATTGCTACAATGAAGAGGCTAAAGGAACCTTGAAACCTTGGTAGCAAACACTTGCCAGATGGAAAGTTAAGACAATGAAGTCCTCAGAAAAAAAGTAGGGTTCGATGAAAAAATGATCTGAAATGTTAGAGAAACAACTTTTGTCAAGAGAAAGAAAAAATGGAAGGAAAAAAAAGAAAAGGGGAATATTGCAGTTAGAACTCAGATGGATATTGATTGCCAGAGATGAGTAGTAGTGTTAATCAACAAAGAGTTCAATATGTGCTATCAGCCAGGAAGGTGAAAATACTTCATCCTGTTGAGTATGCATATCTTGTAAGTTTGCATGGCCATGGTGATATCCATGGAAAGGATGAAGACCATCCATGACACATAGGCAGCTAGGCTCCTATTTCCTGAGAGTGAAGTTGGGTCTGGAACTTCTCTGGGAAGAGACATCAGAGGAAGTAAAATTTGTGGCCCTTGCTCAGTCTCTGCCATGTTTTATTTTGAATGAATTTAGTTGAATGTGAAGAGATATAGACCAAGAAAAAGGGGAGTGATCCCTGGAAACAGTGACTTAATTCCCCAGAGGACATCTTACTGTTGAGAGAGATATAAGTTAGAGAAAAGTAAGGAAGTCCTGGAATGGATTATAAGGATTCTAACTAAGAAAAGAGAAACCAGTTGATGAGATCCAAGGAAGACTCCTCCATGGCCATGAGAGTATTTAGTGTAATCAGATTCTTTTGATTCAAGATGGTGGCAGGAAGTGTGAGACTTAAATTCACTGTGCTCCCTGGAAGGGGTTTCTGACCCATATTGCTTGTTCTAGCCAGTATAGGCACTCATTGTACATATGAGACTGAAGCCCAGAGAACTGAAGTGTTTTGTCAAAGGTCACACAGTCACTAAATGAGAACTGTTTTGGGGGAGAGGTATTTTTAGTGGCGTGAGGTTGAGAACGTAAGTTTTCCTTGTGTTGACCTACAGTCAAAAAATATGCTAAAGACCCTCAGAGATTGTTTAGTCTAATCATGTAATTTTCCATTTGATCTAATTGAGTCCTAAGGAAGGCTGACTTGCCCAAAGTCACACTGTGGCAGTGTGCCATTTCCTTATTTGTTCTGGGGTACTATGCTGTCTGTTGGGGGCCATACTTACCTTCTTTCTGGACTGAACAAATCTTCCCTCCTCGATTTAGATCTCCTAGCATGTCTTGAGAGGCCCTGAAACAGCAAGATAGGAGAGTCATAACTAGTCATTTTCCCTGGAGTCCCCTGGTTTGGGGGTAAGTAAAAGGGAGGTCCCTCGATACCTGGCATTGGGAGGGTCCAATAGTTATGGGGAGAGGATGTTAGCAGCCATTCCTTGAGACTCTGATTTGTGCCTTCAACAATCTGCTGGCCATATCTTCTTGGATTAAGGTCCCAATGGCCCCTGAGCCTCCACAGGTCACGCTAAAACTCATTATTTCCTCCTTCCTTCCTTCCTTCCTTCCTTCCTCCCTCCCTCCCTCCCTCCCTAGCTTTCCCTCCCTTCCCCTTCCTTCCTTCCTTCCTCCCTCCTTCTCTCCCTTTCTCCCTTTTCCTACTTTCCTACCTTCCTACCTTCCTACCTTCCTTCCTTCCTTCCTTCCTTCCTTCCCCTGCAGTCACTTACACCATTCTTTCCACCCCCATGCCTCATTGCTATGTTAGTGAATCTTGATTCCTTTGTTTTGAGGGAAAGGGTGGAGCTGGGAAAATAGTGGAGTCTCCTTTTCCTGTCCCCTCCTTTGAGGAATTTAGAGACTTTTTAAAAGGTGCTCAAGTGTGGAAGAGGAAAGGGGAAATGAAAAATCTAGAGAGGAGGAGAAAGAGACATAGAAGAGGGGAGAAGCAAAAATTTTGGGAAAGAAATGAAGCCAGGACATAGAAGCTGCTATATTGGTCTGGAAGTGCTGGTGTAGGCTCCAATTTTTACTAGGGAGGCTGAAATTTTTTTTTTGTTGTTGTTGTTGTTGTTGTTGTCTCTTTTTTTTGTGTTGGTTTTTAGCACTGTCCAGCACCAATATGGAAAACCCTTGGGGAATAAGTGCCTGCAGGCTGCTTAAGGAAGTGTAGATTGACCCAGGTTGGAATAGGAATCAGTTGAAGCTCTCCATATTAGGCCATGAGTGGAGGTAGTACTTCTAGCCTGGGTGAGGGCTAGTCCTGGGTAATCTCCTCCAATTTGAGGAGATTTTGGAAAGAGGGGAAACTGAGGAAATTTTATCTTACCGTCCAGCCTTCCTGAAGCACAGGATATAGACAGCAGTTACAACCAGAGCCACCTCAGTCACAACTCCAACAAAGATGCCAGCTTCAATAATTCCTCTGGAACGAAAAGCTGCTGAGAAGAGGGGTGGGGAAAGTAAATAAACATTTGTTAAGTACCTACTATGCATTAAACATTGTGCTAAATACTTTTGCAAAGAGCAAATTTAATCATAGCAACCCTGGTATGCCATCACCCTTACAAGTGAAGAAACTGAGGCAGAAAGCTTAAGTGACTTGTCCAGGCTCATATAGCTAGTAAGCATCAGGTCTACTTGACTCCAGGACCAGTGATCTATCTACTTCTCCAACTGAGAAAGAAGAACAAAGGAGCCTTCAAACCTTTTCTTAGGTGTGGGTGTGGGAAATTGGGAGAGCACCCCCCCAAAAAAAAAAAAAAAAAACTTCCTCTGCAAAGCAGATTTGATCCACACACCTTACATACTGACTCACTTGGTAGAGTTTTATCGTTAGTATCTAGAGACCATTCAGGGATACCCGAGTGTTGGGCAGCACATCAGATGAAACATGCCTGATGCTAACTCATTGGCTTCCCCCAAATTGGTCTCTCTCCTTATCCTCCTCTTCTATTTTTTTTATCCCTAATTCTTGAAATAGAATTTTCTCTGAGTGTATCTGACCTGTCCCTCCACTCCCACATTCAATCAGTGTCTAGGATGTTACCGCTAGTCTCATCAGTACTTGTGTGGATTCTGTTGCCTTTTCTCTGCTTCTACCATAGGTCTTCATCTCTTCTTCAGGAGCAGGATTTCCTGCTTCTGGCTCTTGGTTCTCTCCAATTCCTTCTTCCTATCATCTCCTAAATAATCTTCCCAAATCCTTTATGGGACCAGTTGACTTCTCTGTCTCCAAATCCTTCAATGGCTCCCATGTCTACAGAGTAAATGACAAAACTCCAGAATTTGGCATTTAAGGTCCTTCACAATTTGACTTCTACCAATCCGTCTGATCCTTTCCATGTTCCATCGGTTCAATTGTTCTACAATTTCATTATCATATAATTTGTCTCTATGTTTTGCTTAATCTGATTAATCCATTTCCATGCCTAAAATAGTTCTCTCTCTTTCCTCCACTTTCTTGAAAGGCCTGAACTCTGCTGGACACCTCTTTTAGGAAGTCTTTCTTGGCTCTCCAACCCTCCCCCATTGAATTGAATTGAAGGTGCTATTGGAGGAACAGAAACCACTCATCAGCTGAGACCCTTGGACTTCCTAGAGCTTTTCTCCTAACAATCCTGTGAAAGGAAGAATGACAGGTCTAATAGCCCACGTTACCGAGGGTGAAGTGAAGGGCAGGGGGATGATGTCATTAGCTTGTTGCATGTTAAAGCTGGGATTTGGCTCCAGATCTGGAACTTTCCCACTACATTATATAGGCTAATCTAGCAAGAAGTTAGGCTTTGAACCCGGGTGAGCTCATTCCTCTTTTTCTTGGCAATGGTCCCAGTCATTTGGCTGCTTCTGGTCTTTTCTCTGCTAATTATCTACAATTTATTGACTAGAGCTGTCTGTACATATTTGTTTGCATGTCATCTCTCCTATATTATAGGAGAACTGTAAGTTCTTTTAGGGCAGGGACAATTTTTTGCCTCTTTTTGTATCCCTAGTGGTTAGCACGGTGCCTGGCACACAGTAGGTACTCAACAAATGCTTATTGATTGATGAGAACCCCATTGCTATTTCTCAAATTCAGCTTCTCTTTTGGGCTTTCTCATTGTCCTCCCTTTTCCTGGGCCTCAGGAAGGAATCTGGAGTCTAAGCTTCTTTCCCTCCCCTTTTTCCTGTTCTTCCTTACAATGTTGCATACTGTGCCAAGTGCTCAAGAGGTGCCCAGTCAGGGCTTGTAAATGATAACCTAGAACACCCCGCAATGCCATGTCCTAGCTGGGGCTTGCTCTGGAACCTTTCTAGTCAGTTAATTGTGGCGACAGCTGCTTCTCAAAATGAGGAAGCAAGTGTTGGGACACCTGTAGCTACTGGGGGAATCCTTCTCCCTACATTGCAGATTTCAGAATCTCGGTAAGCTTATCTTTAGGTGGCTTCTGTGGGATCTTCTGCTTCTAAGTTTCCATGGCTCTGGGTCTGAGAAATTATCTAGTCTGAATCCCATCAATAGTAACCCCTTCTTCATTTTCTTTTTTTCCCCTTCTTCATTTTCCCTGACAAATCACCAGCTAGCATTTTCTTGAATATCTCCAGGAATGGGGAGCTCACCACTCCCTGACAGATGGAGTTCATTGTTGTGGTTCTTATTTGAGGCCCAGATAAGTTTCTCTGGAACCGCATAACTTAATAAGCTATAAATTTGTTGCTTCCTCTCGCTGAGACTCAGCTGCTCCCCTCTTTTATAAGCCTGGGCTCTTCCTGGCTGTTTTCTTTCCTGAAAGTTGGAGTCAGCCCGATCCATAACTCTGGTCCCAAACTCGCCTCCTCACCCCAAACACCTACGTCTTCATCCCTCCTTGTCCTGAGATCTGGCTCTTCCCCCACAAACTGGGGATGAGGCTGGATCTGGCTGATCCCAGGTTCCAGGCAGCCCTGGGGGACAAAACCCCACTAAGCTAGGATGGCAAGAGAGAATCCCCCAAGAAATACTTTTCTTCTCTGTGGTCTATGACATAGCCCACAAAGGGCAACTTATAGAGCCCCAGATCTAACAGAATGGGAGGGGTCAGTTCAGTGACCCATCCTGGACAAGGCGAGCTGGGAAGAGGAAGACAATTGATTACTTCCCAAGTACTGACTGCCCCTTGGCTATGTCACTTACTGCCTATATCCCTCAGGGCAATTTCCTCACCCTCCCTGGGCCTCAGTTTCCCCTTCTGTAGAATTATCTGGGTGACTCAAGTAGATAAAGCACTGGGCCTGAGATCAAGAAGACCTGATTTCAAATCTAGACTTAGACACTTATTAGCTATGTGACCCTTTACAAGTCATTTCACTTGCTTGCCTCAGTTTCCTTATCTGTAAAAAGGGGATCATACCAGTACCTACCTTCCAGTGTTCAAATGAAATAATAATTATAGAGTACATGGCATATAGTACCTGGTACAACCTAGGCACTCTATGAATGTTAGTTATTATTATCTCTAAGGTCCCTCCTACCTCTAACTTAGTGATTCTGTTGGACTCTATAATCCAGCCAGGACTCAAGCATCCCCAGACTGCCTGTCCCAAGTTTTCTCTGAGGACCAAGAAGGTCAGGGAAGCCTGTGTTCAGTTTGGGTGGCTCCTATCTCCCTAAAACAGAAGCGACTTGTTAGTGTCGAAGTTTATTTCACTTTGGATGGCATGTGGGGGGACAGCTCCTGAGTCACTTCTCACTGTCCCAAAGTAGAATCCTTAGGTCTGCTTCATACTTCCAGAAACTTATCCAAGGGACACCCCACACTATCTGGCCCCTGTGACTCATTTCCCAGGTACACCTCGATCTTGGGTTCTCCACCCCTGAAAACCCTCTCCCTCGATCCTGGCTTTTCCTTGTTCCTGAAGATGTCTCTTGTCCCAGATAGAGTGTGACTATTCCAGAGCCGTGGTAGCCTCGGAAGGACCGCACTTACCATACACCTCCAAATGTGTGTGAACTGTTATGACTTTATATTCTGGGTCAACAACTTGGACGATGTAGTCATCGTTGTCGTTGAGAGTAAGGTTGGGGATGAGCAGAGAGCCATTGTCAAATATTATTTCCCGGATGTTTTCCGGTGACTTTTTGGAGGTCTGGGTGTAGTACGTAAGGATTTGGTTGGAGAAATCTGTTGATTTTCGGTACCAGTTGTATCTGTAAACTTTCCCTGAGAAGCCTTGGATGGACAAGGTGACGTTGCTGCCCACCACCCCATAGGGTGGCGTTGTCACAATACTGATGGGAGCATCTGGAGCAGGTGTCGGCTGGATCCAGCAGCTGAAGATGGAGGCTGAGAGGAGAGGAAGGAGGCAGAGGTCAGCAAGGTCCTCCTAGCCTCCCCAAAGTGAGCCACCCCCAAGTTTTACCTAAGTGACAATAACTTTCACATTGGCCATATTGGGATGTGATTCAGAAAGTGACAGACAGAATATTAGAGACAACGTTGCAAGGAGTGCGGCCAAATGGACTCATAAATCACAGGAACTGGAGCTGATTGGCCCCTAGAGATAACAGAGAGTCCAATATTTTCATTTTACAGATTAGGAAACTGAGATCCAGAGATATCAGCTGATCTGGCCAATGTCCCACAGCAAATAACAGCAGCATTTGAACCCAGAGCTTCTGGCTCCTAAATCAATACCCTGTGCATATATATACCAGAGCTGGAATTTGAATCCCTATGTCCTGAGACTCTCCATGTATTCCCTTGCCTCTGTAAATGCCCTAGGCCTCATTTCAGGGCATGGCCCCCCCTGCTACTTCGGCCTCTGCCTTTGGCTCATGGAGAGATGTTTCTGGGACAGACCCCCAAAGGGTCTGGGGCTTGGGCTGATTGTGTGGCCAGAGGCTCCCAACCTCTGTCTGTCTCTCCCTTATCTCCATCCCCCATCCCCATAGAGCTGGTCTCTCACCTGTGAGCAGGAGTCCTTTACAGGGGCTGTTTCTCCTGTGGGGAGCTTGTGAGTGATGATCCATAGGTCTGTGTCACTCCTTCTGGGTAATTACCCTTGTCACTCCCAGGAATCTGCCTCCCAGTTCTGAGCCCCAGAACAGATCCCGAGGACGCCTTGATGGTTTCCAGGCTTTATCTGCTCTTGCTTGTTTTGCCTATCTCCCTCTCTTTCCCTAGAGACTCAGCCTGCTCTCTCTTTGGGGCTGAAGCTCTCTGCTCTGCAGGGATCACATGGGTCGCATAGGGCAGGGACTAGGTCTCTGACTTTCTCTTCCCCTGCCAGTAGCTGTGGCTTCCTGTTACCCCCAGTGAAGTCCTCTTCTGCTCCGATCCTACCCACTATGCATGAAGAAGGGGTTTTGCTACCCCCAGGGGCTCACTTTTGGTCATACCTGTTGCCCCAATCCTATTCCAGTCACTTCTTTCCCTTCTAGAACAGGGAAGGGCTGAAGCCTTGACGGAGCCCAGAGCCTGAGGGGAACCGCCTGTTGATCCTCCCTTCTCTCTCTCAGGCTATGTTTGGTACCGTGGCATTCCCTTAGGCACTTGGCTGTGACGTCTGGCTGAGATTCCAGTAGGGTGGAGAAATGGGTTAAAATTACTGTCTGAATATTACGGAGTGCCACACAGGGCTGCCTTTATGTATAATGGGGGGGGGGATGTTGTATATTCTCCTTCCTAGAGTGTAAGAGGGGTTGCTCTGGTGAAAAGGGAAGGCCCCCGAAGAAAAACACCAGGGAAAAAGAATAGACAGGGATGCCCATAAGCCTTTGGGCTTCTCTGGATGCTTGACCTATAAGTTTCATCCTTGGGATCCATCCTAAATTTGGAAGTGAGTGCAAAACATAACAATAATAGTATTTATATAGTGCTTTAAGATTTAACCAGCTCCTTGGAAACCTGTTCACACCCCACTAAACAGAGAAACTGAGTGCAATATTGTCCATGGTCTCCAGGGAGTCTTCAACTGCCTATCTGTCCTCTACATTACTCTCCATGGAAACAGCAGACTTATTATCAAAGAGTGTGTTATTTATTGATCTACTCAATTCAAATTTAGCCTGTGCCTTAGCTCAAGCACAGGGAAACCCTATTATTTTTCTGGTGATATGCTCTTGTTTTATGACACAGGGAAACCCCATTATCTTTTTGGTGATATGTTCTTATTTTTTTAATTTTATTTTTTTATTATAGCCTTTTATATACGGAACATATGCATGGGTAAATTTTCAACACTGACCCTTGCAAACACTTCTGTTTCATATGTTCTTGTTTTAATGGCATCTACTCTGAATGGAATCAGGTAGTGTAAAGGGAAAGATCAATAATCAATGCATTGAGTGCTACACCTTGCTTTGCTATCATTTGCCAGTTACAATCATTTTGATAGGAAAAAAAATATATAGTTCTGGTTAAAAACCAAGGGAATTGAAGCAAAGATATAATCCCAGGTGAATACCTGTTAGTTAACTTAAGCAATGTCATCAAATCCTTATAAAGTGTGGATCTTAAGTGTGTGACCATAATAATCATCCTTATATATTAATCTTTATATTAAAATGATGAAGAAAGAGAGCCCTATAAAGGGCTAAATTAAACACCGTGGAAAGTTAGGACATCGTAAAGTCAGAATATGAAGATCTGCAAAATGTAATCTTGTGCCACATATCCATCAGTTTCCAGAGGACTTTGTTGCATTGTACATGAATCAAAAGATCTATAAATAATTGTGAATTTTGTATTTTGGGATCTCAGAGAATACAGGATGAATTGCAGACCCCACCTTTGTTTCACTTAATACAGGTTGGTTTCTTTTTTTTTAAGTAGACACGATTCAATGCTGTAAAATTTTTAAAATTAGCATAATGTTGGAGACGATATAGGAAAACTGGCACACTGATACATTGTTGGTGGAACTGTGAATGGATCCAACCATTCTGGAGAGCAACTTGGAACTATGCTCAAAAGGTTATCAAACTGTGCATATCCTTTGATCCAGCAGTGTTTCTCCTGGGCTTATAGCCCAAAGAGATTTTTGTTTTTTGGCTTTTCCATTTCCTTTTAAGGTACCATTGACTTTTTTTTTTTTAAATAGCTTTTTATTTACAAGATTTATGCATGGGTAATTTTTCATCATTGACAATTGCAAAACCTTTTGTTCCAATTTTTCCCCTCCTTCCTCCCACCTCCTCTCCAAGATGGCAGGTAGACCAATACATGTTAAATATGTTAAAGTGTAAATTAAATACAACGTGAGTATACGTGTCCTTACAGTTATTTTGCTGTACAAAAAGAGTCGGACTTTGAAATAGTGTACTATTAGCCTGTGAAGGAAATCAAAAATTCAGGCAGACAGAAATAGAGAGATTGGGAATTCTATGTAGTGGTTCATAGTCATCTCCCAGAGTTCTTTCTCTGGGTGTAGCTGGTTCAATTCATTACTGCTCTATTGGAACTGATTTAGTTCATCTCATTGCTGGAGAGGGCCATATCCATCAGAATTGATCAATATATAGTATTGTTGTTGAAGTATATAATGATCTCCTCCTGGTCCTGCTCATTTTACTCAGCATCAGTTCATGTACGTCCCTCCAGGCCTCTCTGAAATCCTCCTGCTGGTCATTTCTTACAGAACAATAATATTCCATAATATTCATATACCACAATTTATTCAGCCATTCTCCAGTTGATGGGCATCCACTCAATTTCCAGTTTCTAGCCACTACAAAGAGGGCTGCCACAAACATTCGTGCACATACAGGTCCCTTTCCCTTCTTTAGTATCTCTTTGGGGAATAAGCCCAGTAGTAATACTGCTGGGTGAAAGGGTATGCACAGTTTGCTAACTTTTTGAGCATAGTTCATTCTCCAGAATGGCTGGATGTATTCACAATTCCACCAACAATGTATCAATGTCCCAGTTTTCCCATATCCCCTCTAACATTCCGCAATATCTTTCCCTGTCATTCTAGCCAGTCTGACAGGTGGGTAGTTGTATCTCAGAGTTGTCTTAATTTGCATTTCTCTGATTAAAAATGACTTGGAGCATCTTTTCATATGGCTAGAAATAGTTTCAATTTCATCTTCTGAGAATTGTCTGTTCATATCCTTTAACTATTTATCAATTGGAGAATGGCTTGATTTCTTATAAATTAGAGCCAATTCTCTATTTATTTTGGAAATGAGGCCTTTATCAGAACCTTTAACTGTAAAAATGTTTTCCCAATTTATTGCTTCCCATATAATCTTGACTGTATTAGTCCCAAAGAGATCTTAAAGGAGGGAAAGGGACCCACATGTACAAAAATATTTGTGGCAGTCCTTTTTGTAGTGGCAAGAAACTGGAAACTGGATGGATGCCCATCAGGTGGAGAATGACTGAATATATTATATTATATTATATTATATTATATTATATTATATTATAGTCCTGTAAGAAATGACTAGTAGGATGATTTCAGAAAGGCCTGGAGAGACTTACATGAATTGATGCTGAGTGAAATGAGCAGAATCAGGAAATCATTATATACCACAACAAGACTATGTGATGATCAGTTCTGATGGACATGGCCCTCTTCAACAATGAAAGGATTCAAACCAGTTCCACTTGTGCAGTGACAAAGAGAGTTATCTTCACCCACAGAGAGGACTGTGGGAGCTGAGTGTGGACCACAATATAGCATTCTTACTCTTTCTGTTGTTGTTTACTTGCATTTTGTTTTCTTTCCCAGTTTTTTCCCCTTCTTGATCCGATTTTTCTTGTGCAGCAAGATAACTGTATAACTATGTATACATATATTGGATTTAACATATATTTGAACATATTTAACATGCATAGGACTATCTGCCATCTTGGGGAGGGGGTGGGGGGAAGGAGGGGATAATTTGGAACAGAAGGTTTTGCAAGGGTCATTGTTGAAAAATTATCCATGCATATATTTTGTAAATAAAAAGCTTTAATTTAAAAAATTCCCATAAGGCTCATGAGCTAATGAACAACATTCAACATCAAGGGATAGTAGTCAAACATTTTGAGCTTGCTTCTCTTCTTAGCCAAGGGGAAATCCCCTAGACACATGTAAGCCCATGAATCCTTAGAAAAGATCGTTTGAGTCTACCCTTGAGCTAGTAAAGGACTGTAACAGCCTGGTTCCCACAGCCTATTTGACTTGCACTTCCAGTGGGAGCAAGAATCAAGTGACAAGACTGAAACTCTAGGAGACCTCAGAATCTAAGCATGTTAGCATTGGGAATGGGGTCCTCCAGCTAAATGAGCTCCACTGAGACATAAATTCAATTCTAGCTGTTTTGTCTCTGGTAAAGACCTCCAGGTAAAGACCTGGAAAAATCCTCAGCTCACTGCTAGCCAATCAGTGAATAGGCTGAGTGGTTTCGTAGGGACATCTTTGCAAAGAGAATATTATCACCACCATTACTTACCTTCTTGTCTTGACACCCTTCTATTATTGATGCATTTCTCTCCTAATTTGTCATCTCCCCTCTCTAGTAAGTTAGTTATTTAGCTCCACCACTCAGGAAATCAATCAGACAATAAGTCTTAAAATGTCTATTGTGTACCAGGCACTAGTGCCTAGATAATGGGGATACAAAAGTAAAAAAGAAAACAATTTCAGCCTCAAGGACCTGAGATTCTAAATGGAGAAGGGGATAACAAGTATATATAAAACATACATAGTATAAATCTAAAGTTGATAATGTGTACATAGATGATTTATATTGAATGATTTTGTATACATATATAAGGGTAGATGTGTATACAAAGTAGCTGAGAAGGGAGAACACTAGCAGATGTAGGAGGACTAGCAGAATATAGTGTCTGGACTGCATCATAAAAGGAGAGAGGATTTCTATGAAACAGAGACAAAAAGGTATCTCCCAGGCATGGGGAATGGCCAGTGCAAATTCATGGAGGCAGGAGATGGAGTGCCTTATGGGTGGTTGGAGAGAGGGCTGGTTGGCTAGACTTCAGAGCTATAATAAAAACTAATATTTGTATAGCACTTTAAAGTTTGCAAAGCACTTTATAAGAGGTAGGTCCTATTATCTTCATTTTACCAGTGGGGAAAGTGAGACTGAGAGAAGTGATTTACAGAAAGATAGGACCTTGGCTTTTCTTGACTTCAAATCCATCATTTCTCCATCTGGTTGTATACAAGAGGAGAAAAGGAAGTAAGAGGGAAAAGAAGTTTTATAGAGCTTTAAAAACTAGGCAGAGAATTTACACTCTTTCTGTTATTGTTTGCTTGCATTTTTGTTTTTCTTCCCAAGTTACTTTTATCTTCTTTCTAAATCTGATTTTTCTTGTGTAGGAAGACAACTGTACAAATATGTATACATATATTGGATTTAACATATGTTTTAACATATTTAACATGTATGGGACTACCTGCCATCTAGGAGAGAGGGTAGAAGGAAAGAGGCAAAAAATTGGAACAGAAGTTTTTGCAATGATCAATGTTGAAAAATTACCATGCATATGTTTTGTCGATAAAAAGCTATTTAAAAAAACTAGGCAGAGAACTCTTTATATCTTATTCTGGAAGCAATAGGAAACTATTGGAGTTGGTTGAATGGAGGGCAGTTTGGGAAGGGTATCACATGCTAAGATCTATGCTTGAGAAAAGTTTTTGGCAATAGTTGGTAGGTTGGACTGGAATGGAGAGAAACTTGAGACAGAGAGGGTAATTAGGAAGCTGTTATAATAAGATAGGTGAGAAATGATGAAGGGCTGATCTCAGGTGGGAACAACATGAATAGAGAGAAGAGGATGATATCAAAGATGCTGTGAAGGTAGAAAAAGACATGATAACTGATCAGAGATGTGGCTTGAAGTAGAGTAAGGAGTTTGGAATAGTACCCAGATTACAAAACAGAATGCTTTCTATCTCCTCCCAGTAAAATATTTTTGGTCTCCTGCAAATGCATGATTATGCATGAGCATCACTGAATATATGTCATGAACATCATAATTTAGTCTATAGCCACAAGCAACCAATCCAACTGCAAAGCATCACGTACATGGTATATACACAAGAGCACACACACACATCCATAACATTCAAAGTAAAATCACATGCAGCCAACACTGGTGTGTGCACCACACATAACACAAATCATCGGATGAATCTTGGTTTACACCGACCAGATAAATATACAGAAACATAACATGCATGTATAGAATGATGTATTACAACATGCTATTCTACCATAAAGAGCAAAGAATTCTAACACCATAATATTGTAACATGGCTTGCTCTGGCTCTACCTTCTCTGGATCACGTTTGCTATGTCTTCCTCTCAAAGTTCTCTGATACTTGAGGGGCTTGGGATGTCTCATTTGTCTGTCATCAGTTTGAGCCCCTACTGGGTATGTTCTAACAGTTTTGGTAAGTCTGGTGACTGGGACCTTAGTTTAGAAATGTCACTCATTAAACCTTTTGCTCAGGGAGAAACTGAATGACTTCTCATTCTGTGGGTCTTCCTAAAGGTACTACTAATAACTAACATTTACATGGCATTTTAAAGTTTGCAAATCATTTTTCATGTTACCTCATTTGATTCTCACAACCACCCGGGTATTATTATTATTCCCCTTTTATAGATGAAAAGACTGAGGCAAAAGCAGGTTAAGGAACTTGGGTCACATAGCTAACTAGGTGCTTGGCGCAGGATTTGAACTTAGGTCTCCCTGAGCCACCCAGTAAGATTTAATTCTTGCTTTCTTTGTTTCTGTTCTCAAGCAGTTTGCTTTCAAAATCTCTACCTTGGATGCTGGCAAATTACAAATTTAGCCACCAGGTAGTATCAAATTCAGTCTACCTTTTTTTGAGTCAGTTGGGTGGCGTTATAGAGAGTGGTCTTAGACTTGGAATCAGGAAGACTTGGCTTTGAATTCTGACTGAGACATTTGCTAGCTGTATAACCGGGGAGAAATCACCTCAATTTCTTCATTTATAAAATGTGGATAATAATAGCATCTATTTCCAAGGACATTGTGAGGATACAATGGGATAGTTTATGTATAACACATGGGAAGTCTTAAAATAGTGTACAAATGTTAATTATTATTAGTTTGTTTTCAGCTTATCATTTGTCAGTGAGCTCAAGACATGGAGCCATAGGATAAAGAATCAGTGAAGATAATCTATGGACAGAAATAGACAAGCACAGCAGCATTTAAAAATATACCCCAAAGCTTAATAAAACAATGAAACAGCCACACACAGAAGTCGCAAACCAACATCTTTCCTAAAGCCTTGGAGTCTTTCAAATACAGGCTCAATAGGAACTGAGGAATGCTGGGAAATGGACAGATAAAACTCTTTCTGGAGCAGCCAGGGGTGTGGAGCAGAAATATTCTCACTTAATCCTTGACTCCTATTTCCAAGAGGACCAATCCTCAGGTGGCACTGTCAAAACTCTGGGGTAACACTATGCCATGGGGAGAGACTCAGGGAACATGCTCCCCAGCCTCTGATGTAAAAGCTGTCTTTGATGTCTTGTTGCATTTAAGGGATTTCTGCCCTCATCACTGTAGCCATATCATCACTGAACAAGGTGAGTGAACTGTTTGGCTGGTTCCAGGAAAGGGAAACCTGACACCATCATTGTAGCCTGATCTGCCATGAAATCTTGGTCTGGAGTGAAGAGGAGAGTGAGGGAAGTGAGAGATGGATGGGATGTCAGTCAAGCATGGGATCGGTTAGATTTGCTACCTTGAAGAGTAGCAGCTGTCAAGGCAGGGAGAGCCCTCAGCCAGCCTCTCTTCCTTCTTTTCTCTTACGCCAGCCAGGAGATAAGCACGGGTAAAGGGCAGGGCTTAGTTATTGTCTTGCCTAAGAAGGTTTCTTCACTCTACATTTCCCCTCTGCTGTGGTTAATAATGTTGGTCTCCATGATACCTCAATACTTAGAATACTAGGGTGGAAACTAAACAAACAACCCAATTTTCCAGATAGGGAAACTGAACTCCAAAGAATGGAAAAGACCAGCCCAAAGCCTTGTAGTCAATTGGTGACAGAACCAAGGCCAGATCCCAGCTTTCTTGATACCTGGTCCACGTTCCCTTTGTTGACTGCTTCCCAATGGTCATACTCACTGTGCTCTTGAAATGAATCTGGCTCTCTAATGTCCTTTATGAGACTTTAAAGAAGGATAGAAGAAAGATGATTCCAAAGGACTCATGATGAAAAATTCTATCTATGTCCAGAGGAAGAATTGATGGAGTCTGAATCCAGATTGAAGGATACTATTTTTCACAGTTTTTTGCCCTTTGGCTCTGTCTTTTTCCACAATATGACCAATATGGTGATGTTTTGTGTTATTGAACATTTATAACCTATATCAAATTGCTTACTATCTCAGGGAGGGGGAGGGGAGAAAATTTGGAGTCTCCAAATTTTTAAAAATGAATGTTAAATTGTTATTGCATGTCATGGAGAGGGGGAATAAAATATTATTTTAAAAAAGGACAAAAGACATAGGTCTCCTTTGGGGTCACCTGACCTCAGGGCAAGTAAAATGAAGGTCTCTCAACACCTTACATTCAGAGTCCAAGAGCCACAGAGAGGGAGTGATAACAGCCATCTTGAATGATGACTGTCCAGCTTTTCACATTGGACATTAATGTCTATATTAAAGTCCCAGTGGCCCCTTAAACTCCACATATTCAAAGCAGAGTACATCATCTTCTTCTACTAAGCCTGTCTTTGACATCCTTATTTCTGCTGAAGACAACACCGTTCTTCAAATCTAAGATGACATATTCTCTTCTCTTTGTACCCACCCATCATGCACTGATTCCATGTTCATGCCATCTCTCTTATTTCAACACCACCTTTTGATGAACATAGTCATTATCTTGATTAAGGACCTCATTAATATTCTTGCTTAGATTATTATAAGAAGCTCTTACATTACATTAATCTTTGCTTTCCTGCCTATTCTTCACATGGTCAATAAAGTAAGCTTCCTAATGCCCCAATCTGATTATACTACTAGCCTTGCTCAGAGTTCTTCAGTATGATCTTATTGTCTATATATTAAAATACCAACTCCAGAGATTGACATTCTATTCCACTATTTGGACCCAGTTTGATACAGAGTTTAGGAATATATTCAGTCTCTTCTTCCCAACACCATGCTTCCTTCATGCAGCTTCTGATTTCTGAACTTTTTTTTGACTATCATCTGTTCATATTGATTTATATTGTACTTGCATTTTACTGAGACCTACTCCCATTTAAAAAAAATGAACTCCTTAGCTATGCCCTCCTTATCTTGTATTCATGAAGTTGATTTTTGAACTTGTTGAAAGTTTTACATTCATCTATGTTTTTCCCTGGATTATTTTCCTTTGCTCTGTATCTCACCTTTTATTTTTTCTTCCCTCCAGTCTTCCATCTCTCCTTTGTGTTTCTTCTTTCCCATCTTCAAAGCTCTAAATCCATGCCCCTATAATCTCAATTTCCTTTCCTTCTTCCTTTTTTCTTTCCTTCATCCTACCCAAACTCAGATGCTACATTTTTCAGGAAGCCCATTTTAGCCCTTCTTATTTTCATTTCTGTGTGTCCTTTCCCCAAGTGCTTCACTCTTTACCTGCCTTCCTGCTCTGTTCTTCCCTTTTAGACTTTCCATTCCTAGGTGACTGGCTTTCCCTTTCCATTTCCCAGAGATACACTCTTCCCTTTATCTCTTGGTTTCTCATCCCACTTATTTTTTGTTCCTGCTCCTTATCTCATTGATTTGCTTTCCATGACTGGGAAAACAGCTATGTCTTGTCTCAATTCAGTGGGGGAAGTGAGACAACAATTTCTAAGAGAAAATAAAGGGATGAAAAGGAAAAGGAAACCCAAGGCAGAACTTGTGGTGAGAACTAGAGTTTGAGAAGGAAGTAAAACCAGGGCCAGGAGTGAGTGTAGGTTATGATCAGTTCTACGTTCTTTGCCCCACTTGGGGAGACTGACTAAAAGGGAAAAGAGCCGCTAGAGGATATCTTTCTAATGAAGAGGAAATGAATGAGGTCATTATCAATCAGCCCTACCACTCCCAATGCCAGTGATGGAATCTTTAGAGAGGAAGGATTCATCATCGCTGATGACAGAGAGAGAAGAGAAAAAATCCCGAATACATTGGCGCTGGGGCTAGTTCCTTCTGACTCTCTTAGATGGGTTGAGTTGTCTTCATTTTGTTCTAACCTCTGTGTAGACTGGATGACTTACCTGTTGCTGATCATAATAGAGTAGCTGGAATGATAGCTCATCCTCTGCCTCTCATTCTTGGCTTCTGATGCAATCTCTTGGCTAGCTCCTATAAATTTCTGCCCTCAGTCAGGCTCTGTTTTCTTCTACAATCTACTTCAGATTTTTTCCCATACTCTTTTGTGGTCTAACCATTGCCCAGTGGGATATTAGTGGCTTTAGACCAAAGAAATATATGGAGGAACATCTTTGTACTGCCACCCAAGTACAGAGTTGGCTTGTCTTATGACTTTCTAGCCTTCTAACTGATTTTCTTATTGTTCCTGGTCCCTCAGCTCTCTGATGCATCCTTCTTATGATAGATCAAATCATCTTCCTAACACATCATTCTGACACGGATATTTCTTTACTCAAAGATTTTCTGATTCCCATTGTCTAGCAGGGGTCCTCAAACTTTTTAAATAGGTGGCCAGTTCACTGTCCCTCAGACTGTTGGAGGGCTGGGCTATAGTAAAAACAAAAACTTTGTTTTGTGGGCCTTTAAATGAAGAAACTTCATAGCCCTGGGTGAGGGGAATAAACGTCCTCAGCTGCTGCATCTGGCCCGGGCCGTAGTTTGAGGACCCCTGGTCTAAAGAGTAAAGTATAAAGTCCTGGGTCCTACCTTGCTGAACAATCATCTGTATTAGCTGGTCCTCTCTCCCCTTTTGTTCTGACAAGACATGGCTGCCATCTGGCTCAAGGTTGCTGATGGCTGGAGCTCATTTCAGCTTTAGCCTGCTGTCTTCAGAGTAATTTTGACTTTAGGTGCTTTGGCTAAGTTCCAGTGGGTTTTAAGAGGACCCCAGCCAAGTCATCTTCCTCAAACATCATTCTGACTACGACACTCCTCTACTCAAAAATGTTCTAAGTTCCCATTGTCTACCAAGAAAGATAAAAATTCTGATCTTGGCATTCAAGCCCCTTAATAGTTTAGCATTACCTTGTCTTTCTAGCATCTTATACTTTCTTCGTCCCATACTTTCTGTGCCACATAAATAACCTTTGAAATAGACAGTTCTCCTTCCGTTGAATATTTCCTTACTTTATACTCTATGATTGCCATGTCCTCTCTCCCTTTTTTTGCCTGTTAATTGCTATCTCATCCTCAATTTTGATGTTAACATCTCCAAGAAGTCTTCCCTGGCCCTTCCTTGAACTCTTATCAGTGAACACATTTCCCCTTATGTTTCAGAGGACATTTTTGTATGAATCTGATTGATTCAACATATAATTTGTGTAGTATAGACATGGGTGTTTGTGTCTGATCCCTCCACCAGCCTTTCACTTCATCTAAATCTATATCCCCAATGGCATGTACACTGCCTCAAGGAAGCATTTAATTAGTCACCAAGTGAATGAAATTTAGAGAATCCGCCCCAAACGTTCCAATGGGCTACTTGTGCCTGATCTGTGGTAGGGCATTCTGAACTTGCATTGGTGTAATTAGTCAGAATTGAACACACTGGAACTGGACTGTAACATAGTGATGTCATTTTGGTCTTCTTCAAGAATGAAGGACAACAAGCAAGCAAAGGTGGATGAGTGAGGTTGTAA
The DNA here is from genome assembly GCF_902635505.1 of Sarcophilus harrisii. NCBI lineage: Eukaryota > Metazoa > Chordata > Mammalia > Dasyuromorphia > Dasyuridae > Sarcophilus > Sarcophilus harrisii. Next base: position 593,968,841 of record NC_045428.1, read on the forward strand.
TGTAATCTAGGCCAGGGGGGTCAAATTCAAATACAAAACGGGGACCGCTAAATTATACATAATGGTCTCTGCAGGTCACATATTGACTTTAAAAAACTTTCTGATACTCAGGGTTTGAATTCTGACCTGTTAACAACTGTGACCCTTGGGCTCTTCCAATAAGGCTGGTAATGTAGTACTGAATGAAGACATCTACAAAAACATGAGGGACTTCTTGGGGATGCAAGATCCATTTAGGTACACAAACTAGTGGATGAATTATTATACCCAGTAGTGAGGAGACTGGCCATTGCTCATATAGTTACAGGATAAATACCCTTCTACCTATCTAATAGCCCTTGTGTTTCTAAGAGCTGCTATTTTCTGGAGAACAGCCGGTGTGGGCCAATTTATGTTGTGACTGAAAAGGTGTCTTTTCTATTCCTTCTTACCAGTTCTACCCATCATGCAACTGTATTTCCTCCTCCAATTGCTTTCCTCTAACTCATCCTCTTCAAAGCCCTAAAAAATGACTCAACTGCTCTAGAGGGTAAGTCTTCAGGACCCAGAGCAGATCAAGGAAGAGTCATGAAGTCACAGATACTTTTGATGACAATACCTGTGTCAGCTGACCTGTTCTCATTGAGAATAACATTGATCTAATGATCAATGAAGAGTGAGGCATAATCCTGAATAAAAATAACAACCAATGAATATTTAATGAATTGCCTATCTTTTTAGATTTTGTTGCAAAAAGACCAGAATTTGATAGAAAATTTGTCATATAAGATATATGTTTATATATGGTAAACATCAAAGACTATATTAAGGACAAACTGTTTATGTTTTATACATGGAGATGTAAATCATATGATTTAGATTATCATTAGTAATTGGGTGGTTCAAAAGAAAGATTGGGGTAGAGCTCAGTATGACATGATTCTAAAAGGCAAAAGCATACAGGAAATGGTAAAAAGAATAATTAAGACATAAAAATGAGGTGCCAGAGAAAGAACAGACACAGAAGAATTAGATGGGAGAAGAAAATTGGTAGTTCTGGAACCCTATTCTCATTGGAAATGGATTAAAGAGGGAACAATACATATTTAATTAGAAGGGTATAAACTCTTAAATTTATAAAGAGATAAGAAGGGAAGAGAATAGAATAATGGGAAACAGAAAAGTGTGTAGATTAACAGAAATAGGAAAAAAGGGGAGGAAAAGGGTGATGGAAGAGAATAAGGGAAGGATTCTTGATGAGAAGGTTAGATAATAGCAAGACAAGGCAGTGGACAGAAGTAAAGCAGAGGAGTCAGCAGGGATAGGAAATAAGAGACACACACAAACATAATAATAATAATCAAGAATTTACTAGGAAAAAAACAGGGGTAGTAATTATTGATTTTAGAAAAAATTAAAGCTAAAATAGGTTTAATAAAAAAGAAAATTAGGGAAACTATACTATGTCAAGTCATATTAATCAATATTGTTTTAGAATATTTAAAAAACAGTATAAGGTTGAATTACTGCTATGGTATAAGAAATGAAGAGTTGGTAGATGCGTGTGTATGTGTTAGATGATTTTAGGTATACGTGGCAAAAGGAGCTGTATAGCAGGAAATAACCTGAGGAGGGGGAACAAGGTGTGCAGAAGAGGAAAACAGGAAGGCAGTAGTGAAAGGTTGTTTACCCCAAGATTAATGATTTTGTTATTGAGTAGCCTGTACCGTGACAGGGTAAAGACAAAGAGAGCTGGGTATGAGATGATGTAATGAGATGGTATATAAGAAGGAATGTAACTGTGAGAAGCGGCAGACGCCATTAGAGAAGATGTAGGTGCTTAATAAATGCTTGCAGTACTTAGTAACATCTGGTGTGTCGGGTGCCCTGTGGGGAAAGAAAGCAGCTGGAAGGAGCTGCTTTGGAGATGTCTAAGTACCTGGAGGATGGTAAGGAACCCAGTTATAGTTCCCCTTGGTGAGTAGGGGAGTTCAACAGTTGAGACCCTCTTGGTGAGTAGAGGGAACTCAACAGTATGAGTATAGAAATCTTCATATATGTATGTGTATGTATATATGTATATCTAAATATGTCCATGTTTAATTGTGACCTACTTAAAGGAAGTGATGAGGGAGAATAAAGAGGGGGAAGGGAAGAACAAAGTAAAAAGTACACAGCAGAGAATAAAAGAAAACTTACAAAAAATCAACCAAAAATGGTCAACTCTGAACACAATGTGTAGCTTTGTTATGTAGACTTTCTGAAATGGAAATTTATTGTTTTATATTTTGAATTTTTTTCTTATGTTCTGTGATGCACATAGCAATGTTTGTTTTTTCTATTTTATTTATGTTTTTAAAAATTAATTAATTCAAAATATTTTAAAAGAGAATAGCATTGATCAGATCTTTAAAATTATGTTTCTCCATGCATATTTAATAAAATCTTTAAGGATGGCTTATTTTTTGGGGACCCATGATACTGGATCATCTTGGGAGGGAAGCCTTAGAGTGAGGGGAGAAATTCTTAAAGATAGTCTTGGTCCAGAAATTCTTCGGAGAAGATCAGTTTGGCTTCTTTGCCATAACTGCAAAGCATCTTTTGTCTTTTACAGGTAAGAGGGAGATTATAGAAACAAACATCATAAACAGCTCCATCTTTATACACTGTTTTGAAGGCAAAATCACAAGTCTGTTTTTCTTCCCTTTCTTAATAACCACAAGTTGTTTCAATTCTCCATGTGCAATGATATTTTCACATCACTCTGTTCCTGCTCATGGAAACTCACTTGCTCTTACTCTGAACCATTTTGAGACATCTTCTGAAAACAGAGACCATATCCTACCTGTTTAACAACTTTTAGCAAATTGATCTGCCAGTCAGAGAACAGTTTATATTCTACAGCATCTGCAAACAGAAGCATCTGGTGGACCTCCACATCAGCAGTTCAGTTAAAAAGCTTTTGTGTGCCAAACATTGTGCTAAAAACAGTTCCTTAAAAAGCTTCTAGTCTAATGGGGAGACCTCTTCAACATGAACTATATACTGGATCCCCACTATAGTGGTGACAGTTTTGACCCCATATATCTCCTGATTTTATGTCTCATCTGATATTTTTGATCAAAGGGTTCATTGAATGAAAATATTTCTATTGTTAAAGTCTTCTAATGAATTCTGAAAGTTTTGGGTATTTGGATGGGATACACTTTGCAATAAAAGGAAGGAGATCATTCATTTGAGTAAGTAAAATGGTTTTTTCCCCCAATAAACAATAAATCCAATGTAATCTTATATTCTCTACATTGTTAAATCATTTATGAAATGGTAAAGATCCTGTAAGGGACAACTAAAAATAGAGTGCTAAGCTGGGAATCAGCAAAGTCATCTTCCTGTGTTAAAATCTAGCCTCAAACACCTACTAAATGTGTAATCTTGAGCAAACCACTGGACCCTGTTTGCCTTGGTTCTTTATGTGTTGAAAAAGGAAAGGGCAAACCACTTCAGTGTCTTTGCCAAAAAAAACTCCATAAAATTTATAATTGGCCAAATGAAAAGAGAGACACAAAAACTCCTTGAAGAAAATGATTACTTAAAAATAAAATTGGGCAAGCAAAAGCCAATGGCTCCATAAGACAGCAAGAAACAATAAAACAAAATTAAAAGAATGAAAAAAAAATAGAAGAAAATGTAAAATATCTCATAAAAAAATAACTGACCTTGAAAATAGTTAGAGGAGAGATAATTTAATAATGATTGCATGACCTGAAAGTCATAATTTAAAATAATAGTCCAGGCATCATTTTTTTTCAAGAAATTATCCAGGAAAATTGCCCTGGTATTCTAAAACCAGAGATAAGATCCAAATTAAAAGAATCCACCCATTACCTACTGAAAGAGATCCCCAAATGAACACTTCCTGGAATATTATAGTCAAATTTCAAAGCTCTCAAGTCAAGAAGAAAATATTACAAGCTGCCAGAAAGAATTCAAATATTACCACAATATTTGCCACAAACAGAGCCATAGCCAGGATCACACAAGATTTAGCAGCTTCTATGATTAAGGATTGGAGGGCTTGAAGTATGATATTCCACAGTGCAAAGGAGCTAGTATTACAACCAAGAATAATTTACCCAGTAAAATTGAGTATGATCCTATTTAATGAAATAGAAGACTTTCAAGAAGTTTTGATGAAAAATCAGAGATGAATGGAAAATGTAATTTTCAAATACATGACTCAAGAGAAGCATAAAACAATAAACAGGAAAAAGAAATCATAAGGTATTCAATGAAGTTAACTCTTTATTTTCCTCCATGAAGATGATATTTGTAAATCCTAGGAATTTTTTCATTATTAGGACAATTAAAAGGAATATATATAGGTAGGAGGCATGGTGTATAAATTGACTATGATGGCATGATATTCAAAAGATATTAGGATGAGATAGAGGATTGCACTGGGAGAAAGGGTAGAATAGGATAAATTATTACACACGAAAGAAGCACAAAGGAGCTTTTACAGTAGAAGGGAAGATCGAGGTTTAGATTCACTCTCTTTAGAATTGATTCAAATATGCATACTCAGCTGGGTATAGAAGTTTATCTTACTTTACAGGAAAATAGGACGAGTGGGGGACCAGAAAAGGAACAGGGTTAATATAATAGAGGGTGAGTTAGGGGATGAATTGTTCAGAAGTAAAACAAATTTGAAAAGGCACAAAGTACAAGGAGAGAGAAAGAAGAATGAACAAGAGGAAAAAAGAGGATAGAAGGAAATACATAGTTAATAATTATAATTGTGAATGTGGATGGGTTAGATTCACTTCTAGAACAGAAATGGATAGCAGAGTGAATTGCATGATTTAAACATAAAAAATGCTACCATAAGCAAATTAGGGAAGCATGGAATAGTTTATCATATTTATAGGAAGAATTTATGAGCAAACAAGGGATCAGTAACATTATTGCATATAAAATGGATAAATTTGATGAAATTTAAAAATCCATGCACAAACAAAATTAACACAGTGAAGATTAGCAGGAAAACAAGAAAATGTTTTAAAAGTTTTGTCTGATAAAGAACTCATCCATGCACTATACAGAGAACTGAGTCAAATTTATAAGAATACAAGTCATTCCCCAATTGATAAATGGTCAAAAGATATGACAGCAGTTTTCAGGTGAAGAAATAAAAGCTATCCATAGGCTTATAAAGAAGTACTCTAAATCACTTTTGATTAAAGAAATGCAAATTGAATATGACAGAAAAAGAAAATGATAAATGTTGCAGAGGATATGGGAAAATTGGGACACTAATGCACTACTGCTGGAGTTATGTACTGATCCAACCATTCTGGAAACAATTTGGAACTATGTCCAAAGGGTTATAAAACTATGGATACCCTTTGACCCAGCAATACCACTATTATGTGTACAAACCAAAAATAGAAAAAAGAAATTTATAGCAGCTCTTTTTGTTGTGGCAAAGAATTGGAAATGGATGGAATACCCATTCATTGGAAGAATGCCTGAACAAGTTGTAATAATTTGTGATTGAATACTTTTTGCTATATAAAATGATAATCAGGATGCTTTCAGAAAAACCTGGACTTACATGAATTGATACCAAGTGAAGACAGCAGAATCAGCAGAACATTGTACAAAGTAACAGTAGTCATTATGATTAACTGTGAATAACTTAGTTATTCTTAGTCATAAAGAGATCTAAGTTCCAAAGGGCTTAGAATGAAAAATGCTATCCAACTCCAGTTAAAGAACTGATGGAGTGTGGATATAGACTGAAGCATACTTTTTAAAAATTTATTTTTCTCAGCTTTTTTTGGTTTATGTTTTCTTTCACAACACAATTAAAATGGAAATGTATTTTGCATTACCATATATGTATAACTATATCAAATCGTGTGCCTTCTTAACAGGAGGGAGGAGAGAAAAGAGATAATTTGGAATTCAAAATTTAAAACAAATATAAAATTGTTAAATGTAAAATACTAAACCAAAAAAAGGAATGATTTATTTCTGAAACATGTTATTCAGTGCACTGGAATTTCACCCAGTTTTTTTTTTTTTTTATATCTGTGAAAATGATACGCATCTGATATGTGCTAGTAATCAAGTAACTGACAAGGGTTAAATGAAATATGCTTAAAGACTGATGGATGGAGTTACTAATAGAGTAAATCCTCTCTAAGGGATTCCTGAGTGACCAAGTTTGTGAGACATTGGATATTCCTGTTTGGAATTGTGTCTGATCATTAAGTCTATTTGACGATTATTTTTGAAATCCAAATAGGGGATTTAGAATCCAAGAGGGGCTATTTACACTTATTACACAAGTGTATAGAGTGAGAATTTACACTTATTATGTAACCTAAACTTGATACAAAGACTTGATGGAAAAGCTGTCTGATAGAGTTTTGATATGGATTTAAAAAAAAGACCCACAGCTCAATGTTTAGAGTAGAAGTGAGAAAAGTTTTATTGACATTATACACTATGGCAGGTAGAGCTGCCCCTTGGTTTAGCCAAATCAGCTCTCCCCATACAATTTTTATTCAGGTCCCCATTAGTGCAAATAATGAAACTGTCAAGTATTCAAATTTTCATTATTTAAAATTATAATATTATAAAACATAGTTATTGCTTTTAGCCCAGTGAAAATATGCAGTGAACTAGAAAATTAAGCAATAATCTTCAATTATGCTGGATTACAAAGTCTTGCTAAGCACCAGATAATAATGTTTGGAACAAGGAGAGTCAATGTAAATTTTCCATTTCCCACCTCCAATCCTTTGTATTAACTAGAGTTGACCTTCATGTATAGAATTAATTCCCTTTTTATCTCCACCTCATAGAATCTCTCTCTTCCTTCAAGTTTTAAAAGAAATAACAAGTTATACATAATAGATTTGCAGTTTCATGTGCATCACTTTTTAAAAAATTCTAATATGTTATGGAAAAGCTTGTTTATTTCACAAATTAAAAATAAAATAAAATAAATTTGAGAAAAGCCCTATTTTGAATTCTTGGTTTTCCCCACTCCCTAACTGCTGCCATACTTCCTTCTCAATTTCTTTATATTTAATTACTTTGGATCTAGTTTCTTTATATTTATTCTTATATATATTTATTTGTTGATTCTGTATCTCTATATTCATCCATCTATCTATCTATCTATCTGTCTATCTATTTTTTGAGACTGTTTCCATATTTAGTCCAGACTGGAAGCTCCTCAGCTTCTCATGGTCTCCCACTTTTGACCAGCATGAAAGTTTAGGCAGGCTCTTCCTTCCAAGCCTAGACTGTTCTGCCTATTCTGATACCCATCCTTATCTCTATGAGTCCTGGATTTAATTCTGACCATCACTGGACTTTAATCCTGTAGCTCAGAGCTCCCAAGGTCAAAAGATCTACCAGTCTCAGTCTTTCCTTAGTGAGGGCTATATATGAATGTCACCATGACTACACACACATACACACACACACACACACGCACACAGTGTATATACACAATATATATTTATATATATTATATATAATATAGGAATTATTTATAGATATATACACACACGAATACATTCATGTGTGTATACAGGTATGAAAGTGTATATGTATGCATAGGTATTATGTGTAGGTATATATGTACACATACACACACTTGTTTTCCCTATTAGAGAATAGGGATTATTTCATTCTTTATATACATACCCTCAGGTAAATACACACACACACACACATATATATATGTATATGTATTTTTCAAGTTTTAAAATTTATTTTAAACTTAAATACAAAAGAAGAAAAAGGGGGAAACCATTGCCATATATTCAGCAGAACACAAGAAAGGATTTAATATAAAGCAATATATTTCTATTTCAAGAAAACTTATTTAATAAATATTTCTCATTTCAAAGCTTTTCAGTTTTGTTTTTTTTTTTTGCTTCCTTGTAGGTGGTTTTAAAAAATTCTCTGCTGTGCACTTTTATGTAATGTTCTCTTCTCTAAAAATATAATGTTCTCTGTTCTGGAGTCAATCTTCCTTTCAGTTCAAAGTAATAATCACCTCAAATGCAGCCAGCTGTTAAAGTCCAGTCTTTTATTGTCTCTTACACAATAGCCTGGTTAGCTTTCTTAGAGACCTATCTCTCTTCTTGGTTCCGATAGCTTCTGATAGCTAGTCCTTTGTCTCTTCCAGCTTCAGCCTCTCTTCTTCCAAATGTCTCCAGTCAGCACAAAGGTAGAAGTTGGAATGAATCTGGGTCCTCCTCTGAGAGTGGGCTTGTAGGCTTGTGGGCTTCTGATTTGTGGATCTCTGGAAGTCAATCATAGTTGAGGTTCCTAGCTTATATATATATGCTCTCTAAAGGTGTGAACTCTAATGTGTGAACTCTCTTAAAGATGTGAACTCTAAAGGTGTGAACTGGGTACATAAGCATTGTCTCTATTAATTCCAGTGACTTAGCACCTTGTTTCAAGTTCTGGCCCATAACACTTTTAAATTTATTTTCCCCCTCAATCTCTCCTCAAAGAAAGCTACAATTAAATTTGGACACACACAAACACATATACATAGATATCTATAAACATACCTATATATTCAGGTACATATATGTAAAATAGTACTCATATACACATATGCATATACTCACACACTCATATACATATATGTAAGATAGTACTATGCTTATTTACACTTGTCACCTGTTTCTCTGAAGGTAGATAGCATCTTGTTTATAAATCCAAATCTTTGTTTTTTGAAATCAATCAGTTCCTCATTTCTTGTACCATAGCAATATTCTAATCCAATCACATTCTGAGATATTATCTATGAAAGCTTACTCTGCCCCCTTTTCTGTATTTCTTCTATTTTTGGCTATGTGGGTTTTATTTATACAAGAAAATTTTAATTTAAAATAATCAGAATTGCTCATTTTGCACTTCAACAATGCTCTTACTTTAAAATAGAATTTAAGGTCTGATCCTACAGAATCTGCTTTCTTTACATCTCTCTTCCTCCCCCCCACCCAGTTTCTTAGAAGTTTCTGATCTTTTGTTTTCCCAAATAAACTTTGTTATTATTATTCTAACTCAGATAATTTTTAGTAACTTAATTGGGATGGCATCATATAAATAAATATTCAACTATTTAGATCTAATTTTATTTGTATAAAAAGTGCTTTATGTTTATATTTATATAATTCCTATATCTGTTTTATCAGGTATACTTTCAGGTATTTTATACAGTCTTCATTTTAAGTATTCTGAAACGATATTGAATAATATGGGGGATGTTAGGTGGCAGAGTAGATAGACCACTGACCCTGGAGTCAGGAGTACCTGAGTTCAAATCTGGACTCAAACACTTGACACTTACTAGCTGCATGACCCTGGACAAGTCATTTAACATAAATCACTTAACACAACTCATGACTGACACAATGCAGTTTCTCTAATTATTTTTATGAATCTATTTTAGCTTTCACATTGTCTGAGAATATGATTATTACTCCTGGTTATATATATATGTACATATATATATATTCATATTCAGTTCTACTCCTTACCTTTATTTTATGCTTGTGTGTATGTCTCATTTTTATATCTTTTTCTCAAAGCCACATATTGTTGACTTCAAATTTTTAATCTGCTATCAGTTTCTATTTTATGGGTAAATTTACCCCACTCATATTTTAAGCTATAATTACTTATTGCATATTTTCTTTCTTTCTATTTTCCCTCACAATCCTCACACTATCCCTCTCCTTTCTTGCTCTTCTACTTGCTACTTTGTTCTCCTGTCCCTTAACTTACCCACCCCTTTAAGAGTTCCTATCTTATCCTGTCTCCATACCTTATCCCTTTGTCCTCTTGTTTCTTTCTGAATTGAAATTTTAATACTTTTCTAGATATATATGTTGTTCTCTGTTTAATTCATTCCTAATGAGAGTAAGGTTTTAGTACTACCTGCCCTCCTTTCTATAAGCTTCTTCTGTTTTTCCTTTTAGGCCTCATTGGTATAAAATAATTGTTTTGGTTGTTCTCTTTAAGAATGATGAACACCAACCAACCAACCAAAGAATTCATTTTTCTTTACACAGTAGCCATTTAATAAATGGTTGTTCTACCCATTCCCTCTTACATACACATACACACACACACACACTCTACACCACATTATACTTTCTGGGTTTTTTTCTGACATTTTGTGACACTGTAGTTTATTGTAGTTTTGCTGTCACAAAGAAGGGAAAAATGATTCTGTAGGCTCTGTACCCGACTGGTCCATATTTTGGAACTGTTTGATGCTACATGAATCTTTGCCCCCTGGGAACCAAAGAAGATCCCCTTAGATTCTTAAAAATTGTTTGAGTTGACTGTCCTAGTAATCCCATATGGAGAGGCAATTAATTGAAAGGCTGATTGATTATGCTAGTTGTTGTCAACTGCACGCAGAGTACTGAAGGAGAAAGATGCTGTCTCCCAGCTTACTTCAAGGACACTGAAAGGTAAGATGACATCCTTTGGCTTCCTACTTTCCTTCATCTCAGAAAATGGAAGCACAAACCTTAAATTGTTGGAGAAGGTATCTGGATAGAGGAAGCACAATATCTGAATCTTCTGAATCACAACATCTGTTAACTGTATGTCAGGATTTCACTAGGTCACTAGGAACCCAAAGATAAATCTGTGCCTGCCCTGTAGAATTTTGTATTCTACTGTGGAGATGCAACCTATACCCAGGTAAGTAAATGAATGCAAAGAAATCTGAAGGAAGGAAAGTCAGCAGCCAAGGTTGGTATGGAGGAGAACTAAAAAAACATCGTGGAGGAAATGTTGCAAAAGCCATAGACAGTGGAGGAATCTGAGCAGGGGAGGGGTTTTTTGGGGAGGCAGGAAACCACAGAAGCAGGGAGAAAAGAGGGAAGGAGAGTCAAAGGCTCAGTTCCTGAGCTCTCAGGCCCACTTGATCCTGGAAAAGGGAAGAGCTTCAGTCTGAAGAGAGAAGACAAGGGGAAGCTCTCTATTCATGAGAGGGCCAGAAGTGGTGACATCTAGTAGGAGGCACAGACCGATGGAGAGATGTCCAGAATTCCTCACAGTGCTGGAAGCCTCTGGAAGGGGCTCCTGATCACAGGTGAGACACTAGGATAGGGAAGGGAATGAGAGGGAAAGGAGATAAATCTTGGGAAATTTGACCCGGACAAGTGAATCTGCCCAAGGACCTGGAGAAGACTTTTTCAGAGATCATCTCAAAGAGCCAGCTAATGGGAGTCTTCTCTGGGTCAGAAACAGAGGGAGAATGAACCTCATAGTCCACATAATGAGACTCAGGTCAACATCCAGCCCTGGAGCTGAAGAATTTTTAGGGAGGCAAAGTGAGGGATATGAAGTCAGAGGAGGCTTGAGTTGGGATTCCAGCTCTGACATTAATAAGTGTGTCATTTACATTCTCTCTCCTCTCCCATGAAATGGCCTAATCCTACTTGCAGTTTCCCTCAAAGTATTGTTTGGGATCAATGTGTTCTGTGTGTTCTAAAAGTGTGCCTGGCTTGGTAGAAAAGGGACTCGATTTTGAGTGAGATGGTCAGAGTTGTACTCATGTTTCTGCTTTGGGCTCAGGCATGCTGAGTAACTCCCTGGGCTCTCTCAGCTCTCAGATTCCTCCTCTATAAAAAGTGAGTGCATTGATCTCAGGGTTCTGTCCAGCTCTGAATCTGGTGATCTCTGATCTAATCTTTACACCAGCAGCACCTCTTCAGACAATGGTTACCCCCTCAATGTCTTGCCCACCATCAGACAATTTCCGAACCTGAAATTTAGATGTGTTACTGGGAAAACTCAGAGTCTGAAGTCATGGAGACAGAGATACACGCAGAGAGTCCACTGAAATGTGTCATATTGAACAACCAGCAGACTTAGGTCAGGTTTAGTAGCGCTTATGTGGCCCCATATATCTCCCACAACCACCTGGACCTCTGATAGATGCTAATCTATTCCTCCCTCCTCCCTTCTCAGCTGCTCTCCTCAGCACCCGGATCCAGTCGGAGTCTACTGAACCTCCTACAATGGAACTGAAGTCCAGCCTACCTTACGGGACGGTGGGGGGCAACATCACCTTGTCCATCCTGGGGCTTTCACAGCAACCTGGAAGATACACTTGGTTCAGAAAGACCACAAAGGAGTCTAACAGAATTGTGACCTACATTGTTCGGACAGGACAGCGGATACCAGCCAGTGGTCGAGAGACTGTGTTCCCCAATGGCTCTCTGCTCATCACTAACCTCACTCTTGATGACAGCGATGAATACATAGTAGAGCTTTTTTCTACAATTGATGGTGGGAAAAACTTTCAGCTAGCCTTTCTCAGGATACATTTGCAAGTATATGGTAAGTTGTCCCTTTCCTAGTGGGGATCTGCACCCTTTCTGTCTGCCCTAGGGGTGAGAGTGAGAATGAGAACTGAGATTGGTGCCTCAGGGGAAACCCCCTTCCAGACACTGAATAGCAAGCTGAGAATCTCAGGGGGTCTTCCCTCTCTCTGCAGAGCCCACAGGGGAACAGGAAGGAGCAGATGACAGCCCTCAGGAGTAATTTCAGAGAACCAGCATCAGGTCCAGTTCATATAGAGCCAAAGTGGGGCAACAAGAATCACTCAGCCTCACACCTGCCTGAAGGATCCTTTGGAGAGAGAGAGAGAGAGAGAGAGAGAGAGAGAGAGAGAAAGAGAGAGAGAGAGAGAGAGAGAGAGAGAGAGAGAGAGAGAGAGAGACTGGCTGAATTCAGTCCCCTGTAATGGTTCTGATTAATTCTGGGAAGCCTGGCAGGAAGGGAACAAGAAAGGGGAAGAGGGATGAGGTCTGGGCTGAATCAATGCATGTTTCATCCAAAATCTTGGGGGATAATTTGTCACTGAAAAGTCTGTCCCATTTTCTCAGTAGCTAATGCTACCCAATGTATGAAAAATCCCGGAGAGGGGAGGCTTTGGGGGATAAAAATCCTGGGACATACAAGGATCCTGGCATTTTGGGGGGGGGGACATGAAAAAGATCACATTATATAGATGTAAAAACTCAAGGTCCAGAGAAGTTTATCAATTTGCCAGAAGTCAAACAGAAAGTAAGTTACAGAGATACATTTCGACTGAGTTGAGCTGAATCCTCCCATATCCTCCCCAAACCAATAGTCTGGGATCAGAGTGAGCCAGTCTCATTCTTGGGCTACTCGTGTCCCAAGGAGAGTGAACTGAACTAAGTGGGGACATTGAGGGGAGAACTGGAATATGGCTACAGGTGATAGGGTTTAGACCCACTCCTTCAAGGCGAGATTCAAGCTGGAGGAGGAAGAAGCATAGACCTCAATGGGTGATGCAATAGGTAGAAATTACAAAGAGGCTCATTTGGTCTCCAAATAAGGACAACTTTTCCATCAGTTAAAGTTGTCTAATGGGGGATGGGCTGCCTCCAGAGGTAGTAAGCTCCTCATTCTGGATCCCTTTAAGGAAAATCTGAACCATTGTTGAGGAAGTTGGAGAGGGGATGCCCATTGACATTTGGATCATATTAGATGATGTCTGAGACCCAGAACCCATAGAAACATGGAATCTGAAGAGAGCTGAGAGGCCGTCTAAACTCTTTTTGAAGTCTGAAATTCTGTTAAATGTGATACTGGAGCTGAGCAGGTGGGCAGGCTGGAGACTATTTCATTTTTGAGGAAACTGAGGCAGACACTTAACTTTTGGTTAAGTGCTTTGCTCGGGATCATTCAGCTATAAACAAAAACTGGCAAAGTAGGAGGTAGGAGAAACAGAGTTGGGAGTAGAGGGAAAGATAATGAGGTCCGTCTCAGGTCCATAGAGTTTGTTGCACTGGTTCTGTATTCAGAAATCCCAGGTTATTTGCTAGATGAGTTACAACCTCACCTTCCCTGACAAGGGACTTCTGAAGTAGAAAGACTGTACAAATCACGTCTGGCTCCTGTCTTGCTTTGTTTCCTCAGCTTTTCCACTTCTGTTCTCTTTCACAGCAAATTTGAATTTCAGAGGAAGGGTCATTGCTGGCATTGTGATTGGCGTCCTGGCTGGGCTGGCCCTAATTGGGGTCCTCATCTATTTTCTGTTCATCAGAAAGACTGGAGGGTAAGAGGGTTACCTTACATCTGTCTTCTTGAAATCAGGACTGCTCAACATCCCCAGAAACAGCTGCCTTCTCCCACTTGCCTTTGAAACTTGCTCCTATTGTTATTTTTAAACCAATCAAGGAGGATTTTAAAGGGAGGTTAAGTGAGTTTTTCTTTCTGAGAACATTCCCTCTCCTTCCTAATGGGTTTTCCCCTTACATGGGGCTTAAACCTACTTCTTTGTAACTGCTGCCCATTTCCCCTTTTCTGCCCTCTAAATCCAAGAAGAGGAAGTCTAACATTTAAGCGGGAGGGCAGTACCACTCACTCCCCATAGCTCTTGGACTCTTTGAGTACATTAATAATAAGAGTTAACCTTTATATTGTGCTTATTATATGCTGGCACTATGCTAAGGGCTTGACAATTATAATCTCATTTGATTCTTGCAATAATTCCGGGATGTATGTATTATTATTGTCCCTATTTTACAAATGAGGAAACTGAGGTAAAATGATTTACCCAGGGTAACATGTTTAGTAAGAATCTGAATCTGGTTTTGAATTCAGGTGGTCCTGACTCCAGACTTAGTCCTCTATCCATTCCAACACCTAACTCACCTCCCTTGAACTTAACTCCCAGGCCAGGTGACTCCAAGGAGAAACAATTCTCATGGCTCTCCTATCTTGCTTTTTTAGAGCCTCACAAGGAATGCTGGGAGACCCAGGCCCAGGAGGGAGAACTCAGAAACATAGTGAGTATGGCTCCTAAGAAGCAATGGGATGCAATAGAACAAATATAAACTGAGGAGTCCAGGGTCTTTTGGCTCTGGCAATGTTCTTATTCTATTTTAGGTCTTAGTTTCCTCATCGCCAGATATTTCCCCCCCATTTATTGACCTGTACAGACTCTCAGAAACCTTTCTTATGCAGTGGCTCATCACCAGTTACCCGAAGACAACATGCCAGAGTTGGCCCCATTAAACCCCACTTCTATTATTTTAAAGAAAAAAACTTCTTTGAAAACTGCCAGTTTGTTTTGTTTTTCATATTAAATATGACTAATTAACTGACACAATGCCAAGCCTCTCTTGCTTATTCGGGCCCCCTTTTGACCTTCTTTCTGCTGTTTTCCATGTATTTTTAAAAAATTAAATTAAATTAAGTTTTTTGCTACATTTTAAGGTTCAAATGGTCTCCCTTCCCTTTTCTCCTCTTCCCCTAGAAAAGACTATCATTTCACACACACCCTCACCCGTTTGTATACATATATGTGGGCAGCTAACTGGCATAGTAAACAGAATGCTGGGGCTAGAATTAGGAAGATCTAAATTCAAATCTGGCCTAAGATATCTATGTGGACAGACCTTACCTCTTTTTTGCCTCAATTTCCTTATATATGAGCCTTGAGAAGGAAATAGTAAAGTAACTTCTTTCCCAAGAAAACCCCAAATGGATTCACACAGAGTTGGACATGATTGAAATGACTGAACAATAACACGTGTATGTATGTTTGCATTTGTATTTATAGATGTATCTGTGGGGGACATGCAAAGGAGAGAATTTCCTACCCTCTTTCCTCCCCTCAAGGAAAATCAGTTTCTCATAGAATCCAGGCACAAGACATACCAAGAAGACCTACTGTCTTGGTTTCTCTCTCCCTCTAGGACAGATTCTGAAAAATAATATTTACTGGCAACAAGACTCAACTCCTTCTGCACAGGTAGGGACAGAGAGTTTCTTTCAATCATAATTATTGAGGATTTTTGGATGTTTAGCAGAGGGTGAGAAGTCCTTTGCCCAGAACTGCAGATGCTCATAGGTTCTGATCCATAAGAGCTTTGATGTTCTTGAAAATCTGAATAGGATGATTTCTGAATGTCATTAAAAGGAGAGAAGGATCCATGAGGATCCATGGAAAATCTGATGCTGGTCAATATGGAGAAGAGAAGTGATTTAGAAGGAATCTTCCGGGGTTTTAATCATAACTAAATGCTAGTCACCAGTAAGAAAAATTAGAAATATCAGAGGGAGGATGTAAATAAAAAACTTAGAAGCAACTTCATATAGTTCATATAGCAAGGTCATATAGAAAGTGGAAATGGGCTATACTGAGAGGTGATAAGTAGTCTTAATTCAAAGATCAAAGGGTGGGAGACACCTTGTCAGAGACGTGGGAAAGTGGATTTTTGCTCTTTTGTGTTTTGGACTGGTTGGCTTATGAGATCCCCCTGAAGTCTGAGAATGTAGAATCTTTTTAAATCCATGAAGACCTGACTTTCCATGTTCTATTGCCCCTTCTAGCTCAGAAATTCCATGTTCTAAGGCCATTCCCTGATCTGATTTCTATGTTCTAATATCTTTTCTTCTCATCCTCAAATAAGCAGTTTAGTTAGATTCATAAAATCAGAAAGCATTAGGCATTTATTTCATAGAATGCAACATTCCAATCACTTCTCAATTCCAACTCCCCAGGCAAAACATCACTTTAAGGCTGGGGTTCTATTTTCACCCACTTAATTCTCCCACGTGGCAGGAAGGAAAGGTAGCCCAGAAGTTTAGTATTTTAAGCTGATTCCATTTGAATGGAAAAGAAATATCTGATTTGACTCCCAGTGGGTAATCACACAGGGACTGGGAAACATTGAAAGATTATTCAGGTAAACTTATAGTTACAGCTGCTTAGGTGAAAACCAACTGACTCCAGTTTCTTAGATTTCTATACCTTAGGAACTTTATCATTGATCAATGAACAAATGTTTAATAAGTGCCTACTGTTTGTCAAGTACTTTGCTCGAACAGGAGGGTAGAAAATGCAGAGAAGAAACAGTGAGCTTACATTCTAATGGGAAAAGAAGTACACATAAAATATATTTGTATAAAGTTAATACATTCATATGCATAAATTAGTTAAAAAGTGGAGTTTGGGAGGAGGACACTAGAAATTGGGGGATCAGGAAAGACTTCATGGAAATGATCCTTAACAGTACCTTAAAGGAAAAGAGGAATTCCCTGAGGCAGAAACAAGAAGGAAGTTAATTCTAGGAATAGGGAATGCCCAGTGTAAAGGCTTGGAAAGAGGAATTGCAATATCATATGCGAGGACCAGAAAATTTGGCTGAATAACAGAGTAATAACAGAGTAAAGGAAGAATATCCAATGAAACTAGAAAGACAGATGGAGAACAAGCTATAAAGTTTTTAAAAATTACTATTTATTTATTTTTAAAATATACATTTTTAAATTGAGTTCTGAATTCTCTTCCTTCTTTCCATCCTCCCCCTATTGTGAATGCAAGAAATGTGATATTAATTATATATGTGAAATTATGCAAAATATGCTTCCATATTAGCCATGTAGTCCCCCTCCTCCAAAAGGCAAGAACAAATTTTAAAATGTGAAAAAGTATGCTTAGTGTATACTTATTGTGTATCTAATTTATATTTTAATATATTTAATATCTACTGATCATCCTGCCATCTAGGGGAGGGGGTGGGGGTGTAAGAGGTAAAAAATTGGAACAAGAGGTTTGGCAATTGTTAATGCTGTAAAGTTACCCATGCATATATCCTGTAAATAAAAGGCTATTAAATTAAAAAAAAAAAAAAGAAAAAGTATGCTTTGATTTGCATTCAGACTCTGCCAGTTCTTTTTCTGGAGATGGATTGCATTTTTCATCATAAGGCCTTCAGAATTGTTTTAGATCACTGTATTGATTAGAATAGCTAAGTCATTCACAGTTGATCATCATACAATATTGCTGTTCCTGTGCACACTATTATCCTAGTTCTGCTCACTTCATCTTCTATTAGTTCATATAAATCTATAGGCTTTTTTTTAAAGCATTCTGGTCATCATTTCTTATAGCACAATAGTATCACACTTACATATCATAACTTGTTAAAACATTTTCTAGTAGATGGATACCCTTCATTTTCTGATTCTTTGCCACTACAAAAAGAGCTGCTATAAATATATTTGTACAGAGAAGTCATTTCTTTTTTCTTTGATTTCTTTGGGATACAGGCCTACTTGTACCTAGATCTTGTTAGGGCAGCTAAGTGGAGCAATGGTTAGAGAGCCAGGTCTGGAGTCAGACTTCAGTTCACATCTGTCTCAGAAATGTACTAGCTGTGTGTCCTGGGGGTCAAATCACTTAAATCTTGTTTGCTTTAGTTTTCTTATCTGTAAAATGAGCTGGAGAAAGAAATAGATAAGAATTCCAATATCTTTGCCAAGAAAATCCTCAAAAGAAGTCACAAAAAGATGGGCACTACTGAAAACAACTAAATAACAACAAATGGTACTGCTGAATCCAAGAGTATGCACATTTTTATAACTCTTTGGGTATAATTCCAAATTACTTTCCAGAATGGTTGGATCAGTTCACAATTCCATCAGTACTGCATTAGTATCCTTATTTTTCCATAACCCATTCCACATTTGTTATTTGTCTTCTCTGTAACTTTAGCCAGTTGAATAGGTGTGAAGTGGTACCTCAGAGTTGTTTTAATTTGCATTTCTCTAATTAATAGTGATTTAGAGCATTCTTTCACATAACTGTAGAAAACTCTGATTTCTTCATTTTTTAGTTATTAATTGGTGAATGACTCATCTTATAAATTTAACTCAGTTCTTTATATACTTGGGAAATGAGGCCTTTATCAAAGACAGTTGTTAAACATTTCCCGCAGTTTTCTGTTTTCCTTCTAATCTTGGCTGCATTGATTTTATTTGTGCAAATCTTTTTTTAATGTGATCACTATTATCTAAGTTACATTTTGTAATGTTTTCCATCTGTTGTTTGGTCATAAATATTTCCTTTACTCATAGATGTGACAGGTAAAATTTTCCACGTTCCCCTAATTTGCTTAAGATATTCTCTTTGTGTCTATCATGGACCCATTTTGATTTTACCTTAGTATTTAATATGAGAAATTGGTCTTTATCTAATTTCTGTCAAACTATTTTCCAGTTTTCTCAGAAATTGTTGTCAAAGGGGAATATTTGGAGAGTTCACCTGGGTTCTTGCCTCTCCTCTGCCATCTTCTTAATATACTTTTGAACTCTGATATCTAGAAGACTGTGACTAACTACTTTTAACCCTTCTATAGGACCTGAACTCCACACCCACCATTTCTGCAGCAGCCTCTGAAAATCTTTACCAGGTATATGCCTAGGGGAGGGTATATGTGTCACTATTAGTCCAAGAAAGATAAAAATGCTGTTTGAGGATGAGTTTCTGGTTATGATAGAGTCAAAGGATAAGACTAGAATGGAGGAAATGAGATAAAGAATATGGCAGAAGAAGGCAACTAGATGGTGCAGTAGACAGAACATTGGCTCTGAAGTCAAGAGAATCTGAGTTCAAATCTAGCCTTACATACTTAATTATGAGCTGTATATAACCCTGGGCAAGCCACTTAACCCCAATTGCCTCACCAAAAAAAAACATCCAGTTAAAAAAATATGACAGAAAGGACCCCCTTCCAGGCTTTACCTTTCTTTTGAAGTTAATGATATCTCCTGTTTCCATCTCCAGGCACTGGATGTTACCAAAGTGGATATTTATGACAGTTTTGATGTCATGAAGAAGCCTGAAACTAAGGAAAGTGGGAAAATTTCCTAGAGATGATGTTATAACTTGATTGCTTCCATTTTTTAAGGTGAGATTTATAGGCAGCTCTCAGGGGAGAAAGATATTAGGGGCAGAAGAGAGAAAAGGGTCAGGTTTGAGGCTCCTAAGGGACCAGATTTTACAGTAAAGAAGAGATTTGTGATGTGAGTGCCTGTTGGCAACACCGGTATCTATTAATTGGATTTTAGGTAAGGAAGCTATATTCTGTGAACCTGACTGCTTCTAATTTTCCCATCTTTACATAATTTTCTCATCTTCATTCTCTTCCCATAGTTTCTAAGAAAAAGTTTAGTCATAACAGTTCCATCCTTGGTCTTGCTGAGCTAAAAGGGAAACAACCATCAGTCCCTTCCAGCTGGACAATTCTATGGTCCTAAAAGACTACGTGTAACTGTGAGGAAACACTGCTGGATTCAGGAGGCTGTAATATTGGACCACACCTTCCACCAAGGGCTCCTCTACTTTGGATCCAGATGGTTTGGACTAGGTTCATCTCTGAAGGAGCTTGGGCTGTAATGAGAGGGGAGAGGTAGAGTACTTTCTCTCTTTGGTTTATATAGTCCCAGCTCTCAAGAAACAAATTTATTCATAACTTGTTATGGCTTATGTACAGGTTATCTCCCAAAGGGTTAAGGAGTAAAAAATGTACTTAATTTACAAAATGACTCAGGTATGAGATAAGTACTTACTTTTCTGTATATAAAAAATGCTAAGTACAAAAAACTGATAGAGCACTTTAATAGAACATCTTAAAACAAAAGTCATCAATTTCACATATAACTACAATTACAACCTGCTGTGGGGGGATGCTAATTAAATCTCATCATAACATAAAGAAGTCTGCTGGGTTGGTGATCAGACATTTTAAATTTTAATTAGATTTTGCATTTTCCAAACAACTTGATATATGCTGGTAAAACAATTTTAGACCAATACTATTGTCTTATACATATGGAGACTCCAGTCAAGCTTCCCAGGACTCAGGATGAGAAGACCAATGATCTTTTAAATACAAATTATTTTGAAAGGAATTCTCTATTTTGTTTTTTTTCAATTATATGTAAAGGCAATTTTCAACATTCATTTTTGTAAGATTTTGAGTTCTAAGTTTTTTTCCTTTCCTTCCTGTTTTCTCCCATCTCCAAGACATCAAGTAATCTGATATAGGTTATGAATGTACAATCAAGTTAAACATTTTCATATTAGTCATATTGTGAAAAAAGAATCAGATAAAAGGGAAAAAACATAAGAAAGAAAAAAAACAAAAAAAATTTTAAAAAGTGAAAATGATATGCTTTTATCTGCATTCAGTCTCCAAAGTTCTTTGTCTGAATGTGGATAGATTTTCTACCTCGAGTCTTAGAATTATCTTGGGTCATTGTATAATTGAGAAGAGTTTAGTCTATCATACTTGATTATCACACAGTGTTGCTGTTATTGTGTACAGTGTTACACTGGTTTTGCTCACTTCACTCAGCATGAGTTTATGTGTCTTTCCAGGTTTTTCTGGAATTCACCTACTCATCATTTCTTATATAATAATAGTATCCCATTACATTCACATGCCACAGTTTATTCAGCCATTCCCCAGCTGATGGGCATATGCTCGATTTCCAGTTCTTTGCCATCACAAAGAAAGCTGCTATAAATATTTTTGTACCTATGGGTCCTTTTTCCTTTTTATGATCTCCTTGGGATACCCAATATAGTCCTGCTGGATTAAAGGATATGTACAGTTTTATAACCCTTTAAACACAGTTCCAAATTGTTCTCCAAAATAGTTGGATCAGGTCACAATTCCACCAACAATGCATTAGTGTCCCAGTTTTCCCACATCCCTTCCAACATTTATCAGTTAGCTGATTTGAGAGGTGTGAAGTGTTATCTCAGAGTTGTTTCATTAATTCCATTGCTATTCTTGACCTTGCGTTCTTCCAGATGATTTTTGTTATTATTTTTTCTAGCTCTAAAAAATAATATTTTGTTAGTTTAATTGGTATGGCACTGCACAAGTATGCTAATTTAGGTAGAATTGTCATTTTTATTATATTAGGTTGGTCTACCCATGAACAATTGATATTTTTCTAATTGTTTAGATCTGACTTTATTTGTGTAAAAAGTGTTTTGTAATTGTGTTTATATAGTTCTTGGGTTCATTTGGCAGGTAGATTTGAAAACATCTTATATTGTCTACAGTTATTTTAAATGAATTTTCTCTTTCTATTTCTTGTTGCTGAGTTTTGTGATTAATATATAGAAATACCAATGATTTGTGTGAGTTTATTTTATATCCTGCAACTTTGCTAAAGTAATTAATTATTTTAAGTGGTTTTTTAGTTGATTCTCTAGGAATCTAGTTATGCCATCATATCATCTGCATCATTTATCTTATTTCCTCATTGCCTATTCTATTTTTTAAAATAGTACAATTTAATTTGAAGTCCAGACTCAAAAAGTAGTCACTAATAGATCAAAGTTTGACCTCTGCTGGGTCTTGTGATATTTAACATTTTTATCTGTAAGGAAGTGCATTCAATTGGATGACATTAATTTTGCATCACGCTTTCAGCTGGGAGAAAATAACATTCTTTTAAAAAAATTTTTATTTCCCTGAGTTACATGAAGAAACAACATTTTTTTGATTATCCATGTAAATTCTTTTTTTTTTTTTTTTTTTAACATATTTCCTTATGTATCATGTTGGGAAAGATAAATCAGAACAGAAGAGAAAAACCATGAGAGAAAAAAAACAGAATAAAAAGAAAAAAAAATGAACATAGTATGTGTTGATTTACATTCCGTCTCCATAGTTCTCTGCATTTGAATGACATTTTCTGCCTAAGGGTTTTTTGGGATTTCTTTGGATCACTGGACTGCTGAGAAGAACCAAGTCCATCATTAGGTTGATCATTGTACAATTTTGCTGTTGTTGTATATAATGTTTTCCTGGCTTGTTTCACTCAACATCAATTCAAGTAGCACTTTCTAGGTCTGTTCATCATGTTTTATAGACCAATAATGTTCCATTACTTTCATATACCATAACTTCTTTAGTCATTTCCCAATTGATAAGCATTTTCTCATTTTCCATTACTTTGCCACCACAAAAAAAGCTGCTACAAAATTGTTACATGTGTAAGTCCTTTCCCCTTTTTTATGATTTCTTGAGATACAGACTCGAGACACTGCTGGATCAAAGGGTACGCGCAGTTTTATAGTCCTTTAGGCATAGTTCCAAATTGCTCTCCAGAATGGTTTGATCTTTTCATAACTCTATCAACATATTAGGGTAACAGTTTTCTCATATCCCCTCTAAAATATCTCATGGTATTTTCTTATCTTAATCTGAGAGGTGTGAGGTGGTACCTCAGAGTTGTTTTAACTTGCATTTCTCTAATCAAAAGTGATTTAGAGCATTTTTTTTTCATATGACTCTAGATGGCTTTAATCCCATTGCCTATTTTTATTCTACCTAAAGCTAGCATATCTAGTACAATAGTGATGATAACAAATAGCCTTGTTTTAACTGGATCATAAAAGAATTGTTTCTAGTTTGTGCCCATTACAAATAATACTTGCTGATGGTTTTAGACAGGTACTGCTTATAATTTAAAAGAAAACTCCATTTATTCCTATGCACGCCAATGTTTTTAATAGGAATGAGAGCTGTATTTTGTCAAAAGCTTTTTCTATATCTACAGAGTTAATCTTAAGAGTTATATTAATGTTCTTAGCGATATAGCGATCAGCAATTATGCTGATAGTTTTCCTAATATTAAACCAGCCATGCTTGGAAAAAGAAGGGAAAAACCATGAGAGAAAAAAAAAACAGAATAAAAAGAAAAAAAATGAACATATTATGTGTTGATTTACATTCAGTCTCCATAGTATTATCCTGGTGATGCATTGTTTTAATCTCTTTAATAATATTTTATTTTAATGTTCATATTAATAATAATTAGGGAAATTGGCCTATAATTTTTTTTTCTCTGCTTTGGCTTTTCTGGCTTAGGGATCATATTTATGTCATTAAAAAATTTTGGTAAGACTCTTTCACTGATTTTTCCAAATAGTTTATAGAGTATTGGAATTAATTGCTATTTAAATGGTAGGATTCACTTGTGAATCCATCTGGTTTCAGAAACTTTTTTCCTTAGGGAGTTTCTTTTTTCTAAAATGGTTTTTTAAAGTATTTTATTTTTTCTTCTATTAATCTGGGTGTTTTTAAATTTTTGGTAAACATTCATTTCACTCATATTGTCAGATTTATTGACATTTAATTGGGCAAATAGATCCTAATTATTGCTTTAAATTTTTCTTCATTGGTGGTGTAATGCCAGAGAAATAGAGCAAGATAGAGATTAGAGAACAGTTTAACAATTTATTTAAAAAGAGAGATTTACTGGGACCAAATAGATCCATAGTTTGGTCCCAGGGCTGAATGTGACTACCATCTCAAAGAATCCAACAGTGAATGTCAGATACAAGATTTTTTTATAGGGTAACAAGAACAATGACATAATGGGGGAGGTACCTGACATGGGGATGACCTAATCAGGGGAAGCACCTCCGATGACATAATGGGAGGTACTGGAGAGGCTCCTGATATTCTAATGACATCTAAAATGGATAAAGACCTTTATCCCATTAAACATTAAGAGGGAATAAGTATAGTCTAAAGTCTAAGATATAAGACCTTTATCCTATCAAACATTAAGAGGGAATGATTATAATCTGAGGCAGAGTAACTAAATAGGACAATCAGGGAAACTGGGTCAGCACATTAAGAGAATTGTGGCACAATAGTGGCAAATTCATCCTTTTTATTTTTGATCCTGGTAATCTGGTTTTTTTCTTTCTTTTTTTTTCTAACCAAATGTTTGTTTGTTTCATAAAACCAATTCTTAGCTTTATTTATTAGTTCAATATTTTTGTTACTTTCAATTTTATTCTTTCATTTGATTTTCAGAATTTCTAATTTGGTATTTAATTGGAGATTTTTAATTTGTATTTTTTCTAGCTTTTTAAATTGCACGTCCAAGTCATTGATCTCATTTTTCTCTATTTTACTCATGAAAATGTTTAGATATAAGCACCATATATGTGTCATAAAAGGAATTTAGTAAGATTCCTTCCACATAGTTTGCATAGTATTGGAATTAACTGTTTTTTAAACATTTAGTAGAATTTACTTGTAAATCATCTGGTCCTCAAGATTTTTTCTTGAGTAGTTCTTTAATAGCTTATTCAATTTCTTTGTTTAAAATGGGACTATTTAAGTAATTTATGTCCTCCTCTGTTAATCTGGGCAATCCATATTTTTGTAAGTATTCATCCACTTCAATTAGATTATCAGATTTATTGACATTTAGTTGGGTAAAATAGCTCCTAATTATTGCTTTAATTTCCTCTTCATTGGTGGTTAGTTCACCTTTTCATTTTTGATACTGATAATTTGATTTTCTTTCCTTTTTCTAATCAAATTAACTAAAGGTTTATCTGTTTTGTTGATTTTTTCATTAAACCAACTCTTAGTTTTGCTTATTACAATATGAACGAGATGAGGTGAGATCTTTCAAGACAGTTGTGAAAATTGAGTAAGGCTTCATCTATTTCAAAGTTTGAGTAGGTTTGAAGGACTTGAAGCATTAAGTAGAGGGCATACTTAAGTCCCCTTCCTGTTATCCTCCTAAGGGCATACTTAAGCCCCTTCCTTGCTATCCTCCTTATTTCAGTCAAATATGGGCAGCTATGTACTTATTGGTCAAGTTCAATTTCTTGTGTAGTTCCCGCCTTTAGAATGTAAGATCCTCAGACAATAAGGATGAGGGTTAGTGTTGGGAGGGAGTATTTGTGTTAGGGATTAAAAGTGTTGACCCTGCCCTCTACAATGCTTCCTCCCTTCCATTCTCTGGTGGGTGGGTGGGACCCTCGGGAGAACCTATAATAAACTTTGCTTTGCTTCTAGAGATATCTCCAGTTTTTTTTTTTTTTTTATTAAATGTTACCTGAACCACACACAATAGTTATATTTCAATTTTATTAATCTCTCCTATTATTTTCAGAATTTCAAATTTGGTATTTAATGGGGTGGTTTAATTTATTCTTTTCCAACTTTTTTATTTGCATGCCCGATTCATTGATCTTTTCTTTCTCTATTTTTTTTTTGTGTAAGCATCTAGAGAGATAAAATTTCCCCTAAGAACTGCTTCAGCTATATCCCATATGTCCTGATACATTGCCTCATTATTGTCATTCTCTAAGGATGAAATTGTTTGTTGTAACTATGATTTGTTGTTTGAACCATTCATTGTTATTGTTTAGATTATTTCGTTTCCAATTAATTTTTGGTCTATCTTTCCATAGCCTTTTATTACAAGTAATTTTTATTGCATCATGATCTGAAAACGATGAATTTAATATTTCTGCCATTCTGCTTATGATTGGTGGGTTTTATGTCCTAATATATGGTCAGTTTTTTGTGTAGATGCTATGTACTGCTGAGAAAAGGTATATTTCTTTCCCTCCCCATTTAATTTTCTCCAGAAGTCTATCATATCTAACTTTTCTAAAATTCTATTTATCTTCTTAATTTCTTTTTTGTTTATTTTATGGTTAGAAGTATTTAGTTTCAAGAGAGGGAGGCTGCAGTCTAGTATCTGTTGTTTCTTTCTGGCTGCCTGCAGTATTTTTCCCTTGACCTGATATTTCTGGAATTTGGTTTCAATATTCCTTGGAGTTTTCATTTTGGGATCTCTTTCAGGAGGTTATTGGTGCTCTTTCAATTACTATTTTGTCCTTTGGTGTTAGGATATCAGGGCAGTTTTCCTTGATAATTTCTTAGCAAATGTTATCCAGGCTCTTTTTTCTTTCTTTCTTTCTTTCTTTCTTTTTCTTTTTTTTTTTTTTTTTGTCATGGCTTTCAGGTGTTCTAAAAATCCTTAAATTCTCTATCCTGGATCTATTTTATTTTTTCCCTCTTTTTAAAAAATTAAAGCTTTTGATTTTCAAAACACATGTATAAATAATTTTCAACATTCATCCTTAAAAAATCTTGTGTTCCAAATGTTTTCCCTCCATTTCCTCCATACCCTACCCAAGATGTCAAGTAATCCAATGTATATTAAACATGTGCAATTCTTCTGTATATATTTCCAAAATTATCATGCTGCACAAGAAAAATTAGATTAAAAAGGAAAAAAATGAGAAAGAAAAAATAATGCAATCAAATAACAACAAAAAGAGTGAAAATACTATGTTGTGATCCACACTTAGTCCCCACTGTACTCTCTCTGGGTACAGATGGCTCTCTTCATCACAAGACTTTTAGAACTGGCCTGAATCATTTCATTGTATAAAAGAACTATCTCCATCAGAATTGATCATTATATAATCTTGCTGTTGCCATTTACAGTGATCTTCTGGTTCTACTCACTTCACTTAGCATCCTGGATCTATTTTCTAAGTGAATTCTTTTCCCAATGAGGTGTTTTACATTTTCTTTTATTTTTTTCATTATTTTGATTTTGTTTGATTGATTTTCAATGTCTCATAGAGTCATTAGCTTCCACTCATCCAGTTCTAATTTTTAGAGAGTGAGTTCCTTCATTTAAGGTTTTTTTTTAAACCATCTTTTCATTTGTTCAATTCTAGTTTTTAAGAAGTTGTTTTCTTTAGTGAATTTTTATGCTTCTTTTCTTAAACTATTTAGTCTTTTCCCCTAATTCTCCTGCATAACTCTCATTTCTTTTCCAAATTTTCTTCTACCTCTTTGACCTGATTGAGCTTGAGAACAATTGATATTCCCCTTTGAAGCTCCACATGTGGGCATTTTGCCATGGTTTCTTCTTTTGAGTTTATGTTCTGATCTTCCCCGTAGCTTTCTATGGTCAGGGCTCTTTTTTCCCCTCATTTTAAAAGTTGAGCTCTACTCCTAGGGCACAGGGGACACTACCTCAACTTTATCTCAACTTCTTTCATTGAAGGATAGTCACTTGATCACTATGTTTCCATCCTGGGGCTTCAGATGCTGGTGGCATGCCCACTGTAATGAGGTGGCCCGGCCTAGTTGTCTCTGTTGTTCCAGGATTCTGGGGCTTTCAATTTGCCATTTGTTCAAAGGTTGGAGGCTCTGCCACTCCCCTGCTATTCCACTGGCCTGTTGAGCCAGGACCAAAGGCCCTCAGTTGCTATTTTTACTAAGGGCTTCCTATTAGATTGCCCATACCATGCCTTTACTGGGCTGTACTTCTCTTTTACCCAAGTGAGACAGACCTTTGGATTTGTGTGAGTCAGACCTGTGGAAAGACATTTGTCTCATTCTCTCTTCTTGAGTTGTTGAAGTCCAGTAGCATGACAAAAGTCTTGTAAGGACATTTGTAAGATGTTCTTACAAGTTCTGTTAATCTGGAAACTTGTTTCACTCCATCTTTTTGTAGATCCTATCACTTCAGAAATTATTTAGAAGTTTGAGCATTGTTTCTGAGGGAAACTTCCTCCCAGAGTGCTCCTCTCTGACCCCTTGCAAGCTTAGGCAGCTTCTTGACTTATCTCTGCAGCTCATGTTTCTTTTGAGCTACTTCAATTCTGCTTTGCTCATAGAGCACAGCACTTTGTTTGATGAGCATACCCATACTGTGCAGTACTGGACCAGTGTCTCTCAAGTCACAAATCCAATTCCAAAGTTTGTCAGAGAGATCTTGAGAGTATATGCCTTCTTCTGACCACCATGTTAACATTTCCCTTGTGTGAGTTCTCCATAAAATAGTATTTTAGCCAAGTACATTTGGCATGTAAACATGACCACACCATAGGAATTGCCTTTTCTGCTGAAAAGTTTGAATGCTTTGCAGTTTTGTTTAAGAAAGTAACTCAGTGTCTGGTATTTTATCCTACCCAGTGATTTTCAGAAGCTTTCAGACCATTCAAATGCAAGAGATTTTAAGACTGATAGAGTTTTACTCCCAAACAGCCTCAGGAGAGAGAGATAATACTTCAGATAAGCACAAGATTACTAAGGTAACTGAGTTGTCCATAGTCACATAGTTAGTAAACATCAGGGAAGGAGTTCAAAAATAGCTCCCCTTTGACTGTAAAAAGTTCCTTTATATGTTCAGAGATTGTTCAATTATAGGGCTGGACACTGATCTGAGTCTCAGGCTTGTAATTTGATGGCTCTGAGATGCTACTTTTCCTTTGACCTAGGCTTAGGGAATACTCCTCTGGATAGGTCTGCAGAGACTATTTCTTGAACACATGTCCCTGAGACTGGTCTTTCTCCTAGTCCTTGGACAGTTGTCTATTTTAGGGTCAGAATCTCCTAGCTTCTAAGGGTCAGAACCTAATCTCCATTAGATCTGAGCAGATCTGGTGACTTCACTATGGATAGTTCTCCAGTGTAGCACTCTGATCATTTCTCTCTTCAGTAGTAATCTCTGCTTTTTCCTCCTGCATTTGTATCTTCCCTTCACAGAGCCCAGGTACAAACCCTGGAGTTGTCCCTGCCTGTAATCAGGCTTAGTGCTCTCTCTGTTGGGAAGTTCTGGTCTCTCTGCTCTGTTTCTTTCTCCTTCTCTACAGAACCGAAGACTCTTTCTTCAAACCTGGAGCTCTTAGTTCAGCAAGGATCACATGGACCCCACAGGGCATGGACTTTGTCTCTCACTTGCTTCTCCTTCCTCTCTTCTACGTTTTTGTCCCTTCCCACCTTCTGTAGTTTCCCATTTCCCAGGAAGTTACAGATAACTAGGGTGAGGGTAACTTACAGCTCCCAAGCCTGTTTGTAAAATAAAGGACTGTCTATTCCAAGCATGAAGAGACTTAGATGAGAACAATTTATTTTAGGGCCATGAAGGTGATAGAATTAGGCATTGTGAAGGGCTTGGAGTTTGGTCAGATCATCTACTGTCACCACAAGTCATTACCACAGGTCATTACCAATTGTCAAGACTATTGTCATGCTACTGGGCTTCAACAACTCAAGAAGAGAGAATGAGGCAAATGTGTTTGCACAGCTCTGCCTCACACAAATCCATTTTATGCACAAATCAAGACATCACCGTGTGATTTCATTGGTATTCATCAAAAATGAAGGACAAACAAAAGCATCCTTGCATCTTATTTTCTCCTTATCCTGCACAGATTCCTCCCACTCAAGGAGAAGAAGGGTCACTCAGTATTAGCCACAGGCCCCTTGAAATGCCATTTGATTTCCTGTCACAGAGATAAAAGGTCCTGTATTTCAGGATGACAACTGAGAGTGTGGGGGTAGGGGAAGAAAAATGTGTGAATTTTTTCCCCCTGAAACCCAGATTACTTAACTCCCTTCATCAAGCCCAGACAGAATATCAGTGCCCTCATTCAGACTAAAAATTACCAGAAGAGCAGGCTGTTTTTCTTTTCTTCTGCTTTCTTTCTTGCTTTTTTTATTTTTTAATTTTTATTATAGCTTTTTATTGACAGAACATATGCATGGTAATTTTTCATCACTGACCCTTGCAAAAACTTCTGTTCTAACTTTTCCCTTCCTTCCCTCCACCCCCTCCCCAGATGGCAGTAAATCCCATACATGTTAAAATATATGTTAAATAAAGTATATGTATACATATTTATATAGTTATTTTGCTGCACAAGAAAAACGGATTTACAAAGAAGGTAAAAATAACCTGGTAAGAAAAACAAAAATGCAAGCAAACAATAACAGAAAGAATGGAAATGTTATGCTGTGGTCCACACTCATTTCCCAGTGTTCTTTTGCTGGGTGTAGCTGGTTCTGTTCATCACTGATCAATTGGAATTGATTTGGATCCTCTCATTGTTGAAGAGAGTCACGTCCATCAGAATTGATCCTCATGTAGTATTGTTCTTGAAATGTATAAAGATCTCCTGGTTCTGCTCATTTCACTCAGCATCAATTCATGTAAGTCTCTCCAAGCCTCTCTATATTCATCCCACTGGTCATTTCTTACAGAACAATAATATTCCATAACATTCATATACCACAATTTACTCTGCCATTCTTCAATTGATGGTTATCCACTTAATTTCCAGTTTTTAACCACTATAAAAAGGGCTGCCACACACATTTTTGCACATACAGGTCCCTTTCCCTTCTTTATCATTTCTGGGATATAAGGTCAGTAATAATATAAGCAGGCTGGTTTTGAAGAGGCAGAGAAACTAGATGCAAAATTGCCAACATTAGATTATTGAAAAAGTGAGGGAGTTCCAGAAAATCATCTCCTTCTGCTTTATTGACTATATTAGAGCCTTTGAGTATGAATCATAAAAAAAGTGCCAAGTCCTCAAACAAATAGGAGTACAGAATCATCTTATTAGTCTTTTAAGGTGTCTGTATGTGGGTCAAGAAGCAACAGTTAGAACCCAACATAGAAGGACTAAATGGTTTAAGATGATAAAAGGATTATGACAAAGCTGTATATTGCCATCTGACTTATTTAACTTATATGCAGAGCATGACAGATAAAATGCCCGGCAAATAGAGAAAGTGTCAGATTTTATATTCTTGTTTTTCATTTTTTTATTCTTTTTAAAATGAAGCCTTTTATTTGCAAAACATATGTACATAAGTTTTCAACATTCACGCTTGCAAAACCTTGTGTTTCAAATTTTTTCCCTCCCTTTTCCCTACCCCCTCCCCTTGATGGCAAGTAATCACATATATGTTAAACATGTGCAATTCTTCTATACGTATTTCCACAATTATCATTCTGAACAAGGACAGATCAAAAAGCGAAAAAAATAGAAAGAAAACAAAATGCAAGCAAATAACAACAACAAAATGAAAATACTATGTTGTGATGCACATTCAGTCCCCACAGTTCTCTCTTTGAGTGCAGATGGCTCTCTCAATCACAAGACCATCAGAACTGGCCTGAATCACCTCACTGTTGAAAAGAGCCACATCCATCAGAATTGATCTTTGTATAATCTTATTGGTGTATATAATGCTATTTTGGTTTTACTCACTTCATAATATCTTTCCAGGCATTTTTGAAATCATCCTACTGTTTGTTTCTTATAGAACAATAATATTCCATAACATTCATATACCATAACTTGGGCATAGTTTCAAATTGCTCTCCAGAATGGTTAGATTCATTCACAGTTCTACCAACAATGTATCAGTGTCCCAGTTTTCCCACATTCCCTCCAACATTCATTATTATCTTTTCCTGTCATCTTAGCCAATCTGAAAGGTATGTAATGGAATCTCAGAGTTGTTTTAATCTGCATTTCTGTGACCAATAGTGATTTAGAGAATTTTTTCATATGACTAGAAATGGTTTTAATTTCTTCATCTGAAAATTGTCTTCTCATATCCTTTGACCGTTTATCAATTGGAGAATGACTTGTATTTTCATAAATTTGAGTCAATTCTCTCTATTTTTTAAAATAAGTCTTTATTAGAACCCTTAGAGGTAAAATTCCCCCCAGTTTACTGCTTCCCTTTTAATCTTGTCTGAATTAGTTTTGTTTTTACAAAAATTTTTCAACTTAATGTAACCAGAATTATCCATTTTGTGTTCCATAATTATTCTAGTGCTTCTTTGGTCATAAATTCCTTCCTTCTCCACAGATCTGAGAGGTAGACTATTGTTTGTTCTTCTAATTTGCTTATAGTATCACTCTTTATTCCTAAATCATGAACTCATTTCAACCTTATCTTGGTATAGGGTGTTAGGCATGGCTCAATACATAATTTCTGCCATACTAATTCCCAATTTTCCCTGAAATTTTTATCAGATAGTGAGTTCTTATCCCAGAAACTGAAGTTTTTGGGTTTATCAAACACTAGATTACTATAGTTGTTGACTATTGTGTGTTGGGAACCTAACATATTTCACTGATCAACTTCTCTATTTCTTAGCCAGTACAAAATATTTTTGATGACTGCTGCTTTTTAATACAGTTTTAGTGCTGGTACAGCTAGGACACCTTTGTTTGTATTTTTTCATTGATTTCTTTGAAATTCTTGCTCTTTTGTTCTTCTAGATGAACTTAGTTATTATTTTTTTCTAGCTTGGTAAAATAATTTCTTGGCAGTTTGATTAGTATGACATTGAATCAGTAGATTAATTTAGGTAGAATTGTCATTGTTACTATATTAGCTCAGGTTACTCATGAGTATTTGATATTATTCCAGTTGATTAGGTATGACTTTATTTGTATAAGAAGTGTTTTGTAATTATGTTCATATAGTTTCTGACTTTGTCTTGGTAGATAGACTCCCAAATATTTGATATTATCTACAGTAATTTTAAATAGAATTTCTCTTTGTATCTTTTGCTGCTTGACTTTATTGGTAAAATACAGAAATTCTGATGATTTCTGTGGATGTATTTTGTATTCTGAAACTTTGCTAAAATTGTGAATTGTTTCTAGTAGTTTTTAAGTTGATTTTCTAGGATTCTCTAAGAATGCCATCATATCTGCAAAGAGTGACAATTTTGTTTCCCCGTTACCTACTCTAATTCCTTTAACTTCTTTTTCTTCTCTTATTACTAAAGCTAATATTTCTAATATAATATTGAATAGTAATGGTGATAGTGGGCAACCTTGTTTCACCCCTGATCTTATTGGGAATGGTTCTAGTTTATGTCCATTACATATGTGGCTTGTTGATAGTTTTAAATAGATGCAACTGATCATTTTTTTTTTTTATTTAATAGCCTTTTATTTACAGGTTATATGCATGGATAACTTTACAGCGTTAACAATTGCCAAACCTCTTGTTCCAATTTTTCACCTCTTACCCCCCACCCCCTCCCCTAGATGGCAGGATGACCAGTAGATGTTAAATACATTAAAATATAAATTAGATACACAATAAGTATACATGACCAAAACATTATTTTGCTGTATAAAAAGAATCAGACTCTGAAATATTGTACAATTAGCTTGTGAAGGAAATCAAAAATGCAGGTGGGCATAAATATAGGGATTGGGAATTCAATGTAATGGTTTTTAGTTATCTCCCAAAGTTCTTTCTCTGGGCATACTTGGTTCAGTTCATTACTGCTCCATTGGAAATGATTTGGTTGATCTCGTTGCTGAGGATGGCCAGGTCCATCAGAAGTGGTCATCATATAGTATTGTTGTTGAAGTATATAATGATCTCCTGGTCCTGCTCATTTCACTCAGCATCAGTTCGTGTAAGTCTCTCCAGGCCTTTCTGAAATCATCCTGTTGGTCATTTCTTACAGAACAGTAATATTCCATAATATTCATATACAGTTTATTCAGCCATTCTCCAATTGATGGACATCCATTCGCAACTGATCATTTTAAGGAAACTGATGATGTATATATTCTCTAGTGTTTTTTTAATAAAAATGGGTGCTGAATTTTATCCAGTGGTTTTTTTTCTTGTATCTATTGAGATAACCATATGATTTTTGTTAGTTTGGTTATTGACATAGTCAATTATGCTAATAGTTTTCCTGCTATTGAGCTAGTTCTGCATTCCTGGTGTAAATCCTACTTGAGGTTTTATATTCTTAGACTAAAAAATTCACTGCAGACAGTGAATTCAGTCATTAAATTAAAAGATACTTGCTCGAGGCAGCTAAGTGGCACAGTGGTTAGGGCACCAGCGCTGAAGTCAGGAGGACCTGAGTTCAAATTTGGTCTCAGACACTTAACACTTCCTAGCTGTGTGACCCTGGGCAAGTCACTTAACCTCAATTGTCTCAGCAAAAAGAAAAAAAAAGAAAAAAACGAAAAGAAAAGATACTTGCCCCATTGAAAGAAAATCTATGGCTAATCTGGATGCATACTACAAAGCAAAGCCATCATCTTGCCAACAAAAGTCATATAACCATAGCTTTGTTTTGTAACAATATATGACTCCGAGTTGGACTATAAGGATAGCTGAATATTGTAGAATTGATGCTTTTGAATTGTGGTGCTAGAGAAGACTTTTGAGTATTGTTGGACAGCAAAGGGGTCAAAGCTGTTTATACTAAATCAAATAAATTCTATTTACTAGAATATCAAATACTAAAGCTAAAGCTTAAATGCTTTGAACATAGATTGAGAAGACAAAACTCACTGGAAAAAATCCTGATCTTGGGCAATATTGAAGGAAAAAAGGGAGAATGACAGAGGATGGATAGTGCCATGGAAGATTATGAGAGATAGTGGAGGATAAAAAGGCCTGAAGTGCTACGGTCCATGGGCTTATGAAGTTTCTGATTTAACTAAGCAACCACTATAACAGAGATAATCTGATCCTATAGCCTCACTTGATCATGGAAGAAAGATTTCTTCCATTAACAATCCAAGAGAAAGATAATTATTGAGAACACAATTATTTACTGAGAAAGAATAGTAAGAACTAGTGTTACAAAATATCCCCTCAAACCCCCAAAATTTGGGGTGCATTTTTCCATAAATAGTTTCCCTGAAAGGAGTGGGTACAATAAAATGTAAATAAAATGGTAGTGAGAGGCCTATGTGGAGGATTACTCTAGATAAGGGTGCTGTAGAGGAATGGAATTCTGGAGAAGTATACTTGAAACAAGGATACTTACAACAAGGTGTTAACTCAGTGGAATTGATGAGATAATGGTTCTCTAGTTTACATATATTTAGTACTTAATATGGTGATGTAATGGTTCTCTAGTTCACACATATTTAGTATGCTGTAATGATGTAATTATAATAGGGCATTTAAGGGCAGAGAGAACTGGGGACACAGTCAGTCAGTCAGAGAGAACAGACTATGAAGGAGATAGAGTCTATTCCTGACCATCCCCATGGTGACTATCTTACTGAGACTAAGGCCCATCCTGAGGACCCCCAGAAAGCTAGCCCAGACATTACAGGGTGCCACCCAGATTCTGACTATGGATATCCTTTTTTTCCTGTTGGAAAATTCTCCATAAGTAGAGTTCACTATTGGGCTCTAGGAGTCACTATCATTAGAACTCAATACTGCCCATTTCTTTCAGCCATGAGCATCCATACTCTCTGCAATTGCCATTATTCTTCTTTGGCTGGATTTCTTCATACTCTGTAGGGATTTACACAACCATCAACCACTTCTGCCTCTGGTGATCCAACTTTGAGGTCATGTTGTTGAGTGGCAGAATTTCCTGATTCCATGGAACCTCAGAGCATAAGACCATGGACTCTTTGACTCTGAGAATCTCAGCATTTTAGACCAGGGAAATATGATGGATCATTGACTCCCAAGTTTAGTAGGAATAAGTGTGGAAGTTTCCAAAAGGATTTTTAGGTAGATAAAGAAGACAGGAAAATATGAAGACATTCAATACTAAAGCACTTAGAGAGCAACAGAGCATGTCGCATCTTGTCTTCTGACCAGCTCAGGCACATTCAAACTCTGGCATCTTTCATTCTTCTTGATCCTTTCTGGGATGTCTGGGGGTTCCCTGGGTTCATGGGAGCCTTTCCTCTCTGAAAACCCATCCTTTTCTCTCTTTCCTGGTAAGTTTTCCCTATTGATCCCAAGATCTCAGCTTTTTCTCTTGAGAGATACCTCTGAACCCTCCTTCATGAATGGAAACAGAAGGGTTGTCACAACTTGCCTTGGGACTTTCCCCACTTCCTTAAGCTTTAGGCTTCCAGGGATAAATCTTGTCATAAACATCTACTCTGGTGATGTCCAGTGTCTGGGGATAGAGAAAGAAATATTGCTGGTATCCCAGAATAGAGGTTTTGACTAAGAAGCTTCCTTCCCAACCATGACTTCACTTCCCTCCATTCTGGACCTATTCCTGTTCCCTGTTTCAGCAGCAAGACCTTTATCCTCAACCAGCATTTTGACCTTTCTCTTGATCCTTGACTGAGTCTGGTCCTTTTGTAAGTACATACCTGATAGGAACTCTCAAGTGGGACTTCAGGAAAAGCAGGAGAGGAGCCCAGGTCCTAGGGAAGGGAAAGAATAGCTGATGAAAGCTTCAAAGTCAGAGTTGGAAAGGAATTTAGGATTGAGAATGCTTGATCTAGAAGGAATTTTATAGCATGTTGTTACATGTCACATCAGAAAGGTCATAGAAATTTCTTAGTCATGAATTCCCTGAGTTAGAAGGGACCCCAGAAGCCATCTAGTCTGACCCAGAGTTCAACATCAATGTCTTCTATAACTTATGTGGCAAGTGGTCACCCAGTTTTTCTTGAAGATTCTTAGTGTGGAGTAGAACACCATGTCCCAGGCACACCATTAGTGAGTAAATACTTGGACTGAAAGTCAGAGGAGTGGCATTTAAATGGCACAGTGGATAGAGTACCAGCATTAAAGTTGGGAGGACCTGAGTTCAAATGTGGCCTCAGCTACTTAACACTTCCTAGCTGTGTGACCCTGGGCAAGTCACTTAATCCCAATTGCCTCAGCACATGAATGAATGAATGAGTGAATGAATAAACAGATGAATGAATGAATAAGAAAGAAAGTCAGAGGAAGAAGATTTCAGGTCTGGACTCTGACACAAAATAGCCTTGAGAACCTGGTCAAGTCCCTTAAAATTTCAGTGACAAACAGAATTCCAAGACAATGGGCTGCTTGTCAGTGTTGAGAATGGGAGCAAGCCACGTCAATGAAATCAGCAACTGGAATGAAATACACAAATAAGGGGCAATTTTCCTGGCAATAGGGAGCTTGGAACATAATACTCAAAGGTTGGTGACACCTTGAACTGGAGTATTGTCTTGTTGGAGGGAAGAAATGGAAGTCTTGAAGAAAGAACACTTGCATCTCATTTCTGGGAAGATTTCCAGACATCAATGCTCAATTAACCTCTACAGATTCCATTCCTTTCTCCCTATTTTGCCCTGTAGGATGAGGAAGGTAAATTAAATCTTTTCCCCACATGTCATGCCTCCAAAGAGTTATCAGGTTCCATTTACCACTACTTTTCCTCCAAAAGTTTCCCTTCTCAGACTGGTCCCCAAGAAGATCTCTTCACAATGTTATGAAATAGTTAGTCTTTTTTACCTTCCTTCAGAAACTCAATAGCTAATCATGGTGCTCTAATGATCCTAAAATCTCTTAGGCCCATTAAAATCCTAAGTCTCAGGGCCGGGAAAAATCTGCAGATCTGCATGAAGGGGCCCGTCCCATTCCTTGACAGATACCCCAAAGTGTTGGAAATGTTTGAAAGAGTTCCTCTATCCCTACCTGTGCAGGCAGAAGTGAACCTTGTAGGCAAATATTGTTTTCATATAGGGTGATGTCCTCACCTGGAGGGAGAGAAATTCAGACAGATTTCCTTGGCGAATCCTGAGCCTGAATTCCATGAGGGATTGACTCTTCCTCTTTCCCACCTCTCTCTCTTCCCCCCTCCCCAGCAAATAGATGAAGAGGATACAGAAGGATTCCTTCTCCCTCCCTTCTCCTTCACAGAGAATCAGTCAATAAGCATCCATTTAGTGCCCACCATGTAGCATGTCCTGTACTAAGGATGAGCAAACAAAGAAAAGCAGAAAACAGTCCCACCCCTCGTGGAGATTATTGTCTAAAGGATGAGACAACTTACAAACTGTGGACAAACAAGGTATAGATCAGAGAAATTGGAGAAATCATCAACAGAGGAAAGGCACTAGAATGAAGGGGAATTTCAGTAAAGACTTGTTGTGAAAAGTGTGATATTAGCTGGCACTCAATGGAAGCCACAAAACCAGGAGGTTAAGATAATATTAGGAGAAACTTCCAGGCAAGTGAATGAATGAATGAATGAATGAATAAAAAGAAAGTCAGAGGAAGCAGATTTTAGGTCTGGACTCTGACGCAAACTACCTTGAGAACCTGGTCAAGTCTTTTAAAATTTCAATGACTAACAGAATTCTAAGACAATGGGCTGCTTGTCAGTGTTGAGAATGGAGACAAGCCAAGTCAACCTGATAAGATGCCCAGGAAAGAAATTCTTGGATCTCTTTCATCTTTGGTTCTGAGGTTCTGTGGTTCTAAGATTTTAAAGATGGGATGTGCACACTCAGATTTGTTAAGATTTCAAAGTCTTTGGTTCGGAGAGCTGACCTTCTAGAATATGACTCTAGATGGGTCTATCATCATCTCCACTCATTTCTGAATCTGTCTTGATGGAAAGAATAAAGAGTTCCAGGAAAATATAAGTTCGACAAGGGCAAGGAATATGGCATCTTGATCTAATGCTTGACTCAGTTGACTCATCAAGGAAAGGAGGTGACCAGAAGTCACAGGATGGCAGCTTTGGAAAGTTTTTTTTTTTTTTTTTTTTTTTTTTTTTTAAGAAGGGCTTCTCTCCCTAAGTATGAGAGACTTTAGAGTTTAGTTCTTTGGCCATGGCAGCCCTAGGTGAGAACAGAAACAACACATAGTGATTCTCAAACTTAGCACTAATTTGCATTTGAGCAATGATTTGGAGATATTGAGGTGGAAGGGTGTGTGGAGGCTACCTACTCCAACCCTATTTCTATACATGAAAAAATTGTGACATTGGAATTTTTGATTGAGTGCCAAGTCAGAGGGTGAGCAGAGTAAGTAGAAAAGGGAGTAGAAAGTGTTGAGAGTCACCATCCTTAAACCCTGCATAAATGCAATTTAACTCTAAATCCTCTAAATATCAGGGATTTGATACTATCTAGTCAATGTACAACTTAACAAATACTCTTAAGGTGAATTGAAGGGAGAAGTATTTGCAGAACTGAATTGTATGAGGCTTCATAGTCAGAGAAAAGCAAGGAGAGTGATCCTCATTAGGACAGCTCACAGGTTCCTTGAAATAAAGAAAGGAGATTATGGTTGAAGCCATATCTCCCAAAGCCCTCATTAGGTGCTGCTTTCTTTTTATGCTTTCACTTACCATGTTTGCGTGCTGAATGGTTCTTCTCTGAACCTGGTATTTGATGGCCCTTCAGAAAGAACAGAAAGAACAGGGACTGTCATTAGCAAGCAAAGTAAAGATTTCCCTGAGCTAGAAGGGACCATTGGAGCAGCATCAAGGCTTGACTTTGGATACAGTCCCTTAATTGTATTGTCCCTTAATACAATATGCTCATTGTTAGTTTCTTTACCTATAGGTAGTATTTATCTCTGCTCATCTGACTCTTGCAGATTGGCTCTGCCTCAGTGGACTTTTTCTTTGCTTTGTTTCTCATTAGGTTGGGAATAATAACCCATCTCTTTTCTCTCTGCAGCACCTTCCATTCTTTCCCTCTTTACCTTCTTGGAAATCAATCTCTGTTGAGGATCCAAGAAAAATGAGGTCTAGTCTCCACCCCAATGGGGAAGTGAATAACTCTTTCCAAGAGGCATTCCAGTATGAGGGATGGAATAGGATAAATCCTAGAGGAGAAGACCACCCAAGGGAATTAATACTGAAAAGTCAAAATTTGGGAAAAAGAGAGAAAGATCAAGTTCAAAAGAGGGTACAGGGTGTAGAAGACCATGCTGGTACTTCTCCCCATTCAGAGAGACAGACTAGGAAGGAGGACAGCCAGAGGAAGCATTATTTTTTTACCTACCTGTCCCTGAAGAAGTAGAAATAGATGAAGACCCCAAAGAGAGTAGCTCCAATTAGGATTCCAAACACAATGCCAGTGATGGCCCCTCCAGAGAGTGAGGAGCCATTACTCACTTCAAAGACTTTTCTGTTTTGGACAGAAAAAAAGTGTTTTGAGGGGCTCCAACATGAAGTACCTAGCACTTTGCACAGTGTCTGGTGATGTGTTTATTCTTAAAGGCTTGATTGATGAAGCAGACTTGGCCGTTGTTCAGAACTCGAACGACCCTTTGGCAGGTTCCCTTTGTCAGGTGTCTGACAGACAATTGATGAATCTGAATATTAGACAAGCTCATTACACTCTGCATAGAAAATCTCTGAATTCATGATTTTCTTTCCATATTGTGCCCACGATTTCAGTGGATGCCCCACCCTCCTCCCAGTCATCCAGTTTCACAGTGGGACCTTTTCTCTCCTGCACACCTCTCATCTAATCAATTTGTTGTGACAGTTTCCCTAATGGTAAAGTTATTTGCGTTGTTCTCACTTGGAGAATATCTCTCACATCTACTCCCTCCTCTCAGCTTCTACTTATAGAAATAGTTTTTTTTTAAAGCAGAAGAAAAGTGATTTCTTCTATTGAAAATATGCAAATGAGAAGTGTTTTTAATTGCTCTTTTTCTCTTGAATCCTCCTATTAGTTTTTTTTCCTTATTTCACAGAAAGTCTAAGAGGGCAGGAGAAAAATCCATTTTTATGGTGCCTGTTACATAATAAGAATTTAAAAGTGCTTATTGATTGATTGGACCAGGATTCATGAGACTTCAAATCTCTACTAATATTTTGTGTAACTTTGCTCAAGGTACACTTTCTTCATTTGTTTGTTTTTCCTCAATAGTATTTTATTTTTCCAATTATGTATAAAGATAGTTTTCAACATTCATTTTAGAAAGATGTTGAGTTCCTATTTTTCTCTTTCCTTATCTCACCTCTCCCAAGATAGCAAACAATCTCTTATAGTTTATACATATACAATGATTTTAAACATATTTCCATATTTGTCATGTTGTGAAATAAAAATTGAACAAAAGCAAAAAATATGAGAAAGAAAAAGCAAAAAAAAAAAAGTGAAAATAGTATGCTTCGATTCACATTCAATCTCCATATTTCTCCCACTGGAGGGGTGATATTTTCTATCCACCGGCTATTGGAACTGTCTTGAATCACTGAACTACTGAGACTAGTAATAGTTTTCTGACCAGTGTTTCTGCCTCAATTCTCTCATCTCTCCAATTCATTCTGAAGGTATGAATACACTGTCCAAATCTAGAGTTCCTTAAATACTATTCTTATTTTGTCAC
The DNA here is from genome assembly GCF_902635505.1 of Sarcophilus harrisii. NCBI lineage: Eukaryota > Metazoa > Chordata > Mammalia > Dasyuromorphia > Dasyuridae > Sarcophilus > Sarcophilus harrisii. Next base: position 594,010,414 of record NC_045428.1, read on the forward strand.
CTTTCTAATTTGAAAACCTTCAAATTACAGTCTCTCATATGTATTCCCAAAAGGTGGTGAGCTTGGGCAGAAAGGGTTCTAAGTTTCAATTCTGGAGAATTAGAATTCTGACCCTGTCACTTGCTAGCTGTGAGATCTTGGAGTTCCATCCCTTCTCTGAACATCAGTAAATTTACCTTTCCCTTTCTCCTCACTACTCTGACCAAACTCAAGCTCTCATCAATTCCCATCTGAATTTTTTCAATAGCTTCCTTAGGGGGTCTTCCTGCTTCCAGTCATTCTTCCAATCCACATCCTTGATTTTTGTATGCCAAGTGCACTATGTATTGTTACTGATTATTATGTTCTATAGGATGGGCTGAGGGATTCTCATGGAAATGAGATCACTTATTCTGGACAAGAAGAGAAATTTCAAAACCATCTTTGGCTCACCAATTCTTTAGAATTATTTCTTCATTTGTTTTTTATTTTTCTTCAATGTCCCTTATTGCAAATAATTTTTGTTGCACTGTGACCAGTATAAGTTGTGTTTTCTTTTTAGCATTTGTTTATGAAGATTGTATGCCCTGATGCATGGTCAGTTTTTATAAAAGTGTTACACACAGCAGAGAAATGTGCATGCTCTTTTCTATTCCTATACAATAATTACAAGGTATCTATCATTTCTATTTCTATACAATAATTACAAGAGATCTATCACTTCCAATTTAATAATATTCCACTCAAATTCCGAATTTTCTTTTCTTTTGTTCATATTTGTCTATTGTATTTTTGTACTTCCAGAATTTGTTTACTTTTTCCTTTAGTTGTTTAGATATTGTATTTCTTGATGTATAGTCATTGTTGATGCAATATCTTGTTGCCCATTGAACTTTTCCATATAATACAGCTTCCCTGCACATTTAAAATTTTTTTTGTTCAGCTGAAATGTGACAGATTTTGCTCCAGCCCTTTATTTTACCTTTGTGAATCTTTGTATTTTAAGTTTATTCCTTATAGACAATATATTGCTTCTCATCATTCTTTCTAATCCACCCTGCTCAGTTTTTCTTTTATGTGAGTTAATCTAATTTACATTTAGAGTTATAACCATTAATTGTATCTTTTCCTTTATCTTGCTTTCTAAATATTTTTCTCTCTTTGCTTGTGTGTGTTTGTGTGTGTGTGTGTGTGATGAGAGAGAGAGAAAGAGAGAGAGAGAGAAAGAGAGAGAGAGAGAGAGAAGAGGAGAGAGAGAGAGAAAGAGAGAAAGGGAGAGAAAGAGGAGAGAGAGAGAAGAGAGAGAGAGAGAGAGAGAGAGAAAGAGAGAGAGAAGAAGAGGGAGAGAGAGAGAGAGAGAGAGAGAGAGAGAGAGAGAGAGGGATGATGTTTGGAAGTCTTCCATTTCATTAAAAGTCTATTCCTTCCCCATATAATTATACTCAGTTTTGGGGAGTATATCATTCTTGCTAGTAGGATTATATTTTTGCCTTTTGGAATCTCATATTCCAACATTGGTACACCTTTATAATGGTGGTAGTTACATTTGGTGATTCCTCAGTACTTGAAAATTTTATTTTGGATTTTTTTCCTTTGGTCTAAAAGCTCTGGATTTTGGCTAGGAATTTATTTAGGATTTTTTTCTGGAGCAGAATTTTTACTATTTTTACTTTACCTTTTGCTTCTCGTGCTTCTGGATAGTTTTCTTTCATGATTTCTTGAAACCTGGGATTCTTTCTGATTTCTCTATAGTCTATATTCCAGGCCAATTTTTTTTTTTTTTTTTTTTTTGCATTGAGGTGCCTTATGTTTTCTTCTATATTTTCAATATTTCAATTTTGTTTTAAGATCTTTTATTGGATCATAGCTTTATTAATTTCTGGTTGGGTTCATTCTAACTTGCAAGAAGTCTTTTATTTGGGTAACTTTTGAGCCTCTTATACTAAGTTGTTAATTTTCCTTTTAAGTCTTTCCTCTATAGGTAGGAAGAATACCATGCTTGACTTGGAGTCAGGAAGGCCTCCATCCAAATCCAGTCTTATTGACTTCTCTGTGTGTGTCCCTAGACAAGTTCCTTAACGTCTGCTTGCCTCAGTTTTTTCATTTGTAAAATGTTATTAATAAGAGCACTGATCTTAGGGCAGTTAGGTGGCACAGTGGATAAAGCACCAGCCCTGGAGTCAGGAGGATCTGAATTCAAATGTGGCCTCAGACTCTTGACACTTCCTAGGTGTGTGATCCTGGGCAAGTCACTTAACTCCAATTGCCTCAGGAAAAAAAAAACAAACAAACAAGAGCATTGATCTCCTAGGATTGTTATGAAGTTTTTATGTTTAAAATGAGGTATTAATTGTAAAGTCCTTTGTGAACTTTAAAGTTCTATATGAATGGGATTTATAAAACAATCTTAAACTTAAAAACAAAAACAAACCTATTCTTCATTTTTTCCAGGAAGGCTAGTTTATCTTGAGTTCAAATTATATATTTCATTTGCAGCTTTGCTTGTTAATATTTTGGATTCATTTTCTCTCTGGTTTGTATATTTAGTATTCCTATCTCCAT